>NC_080678.1:5149084-5241584 GCF_030445035.2 Dasypus novemcinctus
TCAGGGTTGTCTAGGGAAACTGAACTGACAGGAGGTATCTGTTACTAGTATGAGATTTTATAAAACGCTCTCATGTGACTGTGAGGATGCACGAGGCCACATTCCACGGGGCAGGCTGGCTGCGCACCAGGGGCTCCGACTGTAGGAAAGAAATCTTCTGGAAGAAAATAAGGCTCATCCAATTGTGAAGAAAAGAATTTATTCTCACTCTTGCAAGAAGGGGCACACAACCAGGAAACATGGCTGGTGCCCCGAATAAAGAAAAATGACCCGATTTATACCCCTGAGCCTAGCACGCAAGCCTTCCTCTGTTTCTCCATAGACTGGAGACTTCAGAAGTTACAGCCTATCCGAGAAGATCTAACTTCCCGCGCAAAAGTTTGTGATGAACCGCTTCCCACATCACATTCCAATCACGTTAGTTTTTACCTGCTCCCCTTTGCCAAATAAGGAATGGAATTTAGTGCTGAATTGGTATTGGCTTAGCTCTTTCTTGGGCATCTTTTTTATTGCCTATAGAACTGGCTTAAGCTGGTTTCCTTTGTTCCTGCTTAACCCTGGAGTGGGAGACTGAGGCAGGAGGCTGCCAGGTTACATTAATCAATATTTTCTTCCTTTATGTGAAAACTAAACTAGTCTTCGTTTCTTACACAATGAAGAGCCTTCTTGAGTTTCCAGGGGACGCTCGCTGTATGAAGCAGAGATGGGAATTCTCTCTGAATGCTGAAATCACTTCCCCTTCTAAGGCCTTCAACTGAGGGCTGATGGAAGCTCCTCAGGTGGTTGTAGCTGTAACCTGCCATCTATGCAACCAGCTCACTGATGACTAAAGCCCCTCAAATGTCCCTGTAGTACAGTTAGCCCACAGACAACTGGGCACCATTACCTAGCTGAGTCGACACATTAGCCTAACCGTCACATGGTGCGCTTCTAGGAATATTTCCATTTCATCTAGATGATCTCATTTGTTGGCACACAGTTGTTCATTGTATCATCTTATAATTACTTTCATTTCTGTGATGTCAGTAGTAATGTCCCCCGTTTCATTTCTGATTTCAGTTATTTGCATCCTCTCTCTTTTTATCTTTGTCAGTCTAGCTAAAGGGTTTGTTGATTTTACTGATCTTTTCAAAGAACCAACTTTTGATTTTATTAATTTTTCTATTGTTTTTCTTTTTTATTTTTTTAAAGATTATTTTCCCTACTCCCCTACTCTGCTGCTTTTTGTTGTCTGTGTCCATTTGCTGTGTAATTTTCTCTATCTATTTATCTTTTTTTGTCTTCTCATCTTTCTTCTCTAGGATGCAGATGGATTCGATCCTGGGGACCTCTGGTGTGGAGAGAGGTTCCCATCAGTTGCACCACCTTAGTTCCTTGTCCTGCTGTACTTCACCTTGACCCTCCCCTTTGTCTCTCTTTTGTTGCATCATCATCTTGCTGCGTGACTCACTTGCACAGGCACTGGCTCACCAAGCAGGCACTTGGCTCACCACATGGGCACTCATGTGGGCGCTTGGCTCACCATGTGGGCACTCGGCCATTGCATGGGCACTGGCTCACTGCACAGGCACGCTTTCTCTTCTTTTTCACCAGGGGGTCCCAGGGATTGAACCTGGGTCCTCCCATATGGTAGGCGGAGGCCTAACCATGTGAGCCATATCTGCTTCCCCTCTCTATTGTTTTTAAATCTCTATTTTATTTATCTCCATTCTACTTTTGTTATTTCTTTCCTTCTGCTTACCTTAGGTTTAGTTTGCTATTCTTTTTCTAGATCTTCCACTTTTGAGGTTAGATCTCTGGTTTGATATCTTTCTTGCTTTTAACATAAGCATTTAGAGCTACAGATTTCCCTCTCAGCACTACCTTTGCTGCATCCCGTAAGTCTTGGTATGTTGTATTTTCATTTTCATTTACCTTGAGATATTTCCCAATTTCCCTTGTGATTTCTTCTTTGACACATTGGTTGTTTATTAATATGTTGTTTAATTTCTACATATTTGTGAATTCTCCATTTTTCCCTCTGTTATTGATTTCTAGCTTCATTTCAGTGTGGTTGGAGGAGATACATTATGCAACTTGTATATTTTTTAATTTATTGAGATTTGTTTTTTGACCTAACTTATGGTCTATCCTGGAGAATGATCCATGTGCACCAGAGAAGAATGTGGATTCTGTTATCATCGACTGAAGTGTTCTGTAAATGTCTGTTAGATCTAACTGGTTTATAGTATTGTTCAAGTCTTCTATTCCCTTATTGATATTCTGTCTAAATGTTCTATCCATTTTGAAAGTAGTATATTGACACATCCTACTGTTCATGTAGAACCATCTATTTCTACTTCAAATCTGTCAATATTTGCTTCAAATATTTTGGGGACTCTGCTGTTAGGTGCATATATGTATCTATAATTGTATGTTTTCTTTTTGTATTGACCCCTTTATCTGCCAATCTCTGCCTTTTGAGTGGAGAATTTAATATATTTGCATTTAAAGTATACTGATAATGCATTATCTTCTTCTGCCATTTTGTTATTTTGTCTTCATATTATACCTTTATTGAATCTCAATTCTTCCATTAATGCATACTTTCATGTTTATTTGTGTATTGTACTGTTTTTGAGACCCTTCTCATTTCTTTCTGATATATGTATTTACATATTTTTTTGTGGTTACTATAGGGTTCAAATTTAACATCTTAAATCTATAACAATCATATTTCACTTGGGACCAACTTATCTTCAAAACATATACGCATACACTGTTCCTATACCCTTCTGACACCCTACTGTTTTCTTAATTGTTACAAATGATATCTTTTTACATTGTATGTCTAAAACCATAGAATTTTCATTACTTTCTATGGATTTGCATTTTTTTTAAGATTTATTTATTTATTATTTAATTCCCCTCCCCTCCCCCGGTTGTCTGTTTTCTGTGTCTTTTTGCTGCGTCTTGTTTCTTTGTCCACTTCTGTTGTCGTCAGTGGCACGGGAAGTGTGTGCAGCACCACTCCTGGGCAGGCTGCACTTTCTTTCGCACTGGGCGGCTCTCCTTCCGGGGCGCACTCCTTGTGCGTGGGGCTCCCCTACGCGGGGGACACCCCTGCGTGGCAGGGCACTCCTTGCACGCATCAGCACTGCACGTGGGCCAGCTCCACATGGGTCAAGGAGACCCGGGGTTTGAACCGCGGACCTCCCATGTGGTAGATGGACGCCCTAACCACTGGGCCAAAGTCTGTTTCCCTGCATTTGCATTTTAACACCTGTAAGAAGTAAGAAGCAGTGTTACATGCCAAAAAATACCATACAATAACACTGGCATTTGTAATTACTTATATGGTCACCTCTACCAGGGGTCTTTATTTCTTTCTGCTGCTTTGATCCACAATGTCGTGTCTTCCTTTCAGTCTGAAGAAGTCCCCTCATTGCCTGTAGGCAGGTCTAGTGGTTAGGAGCTTCCTCAGCTCTTGTTTATCTGGGAATGTTTTCATATCTCCTTCATTTTTGAAAGAAAGTCTTACCAGATATAAAATTCTTGGCTGGCAATTGTTTTCCTTCAGCACTTTAAATATTTCAACCCACTGCCTTCTTGCCTCCATGTTTCTGATGAAAAATTGGCGCTTAATCTTATTGCACATCCCTGGCACATAGATCATTGCTTTTCCCTGGCAGCTTTTAGACCTCTCTCCTTGTCCTTGGCATTGGACAGTTTGGTTATTATGTGTCTGGGTGTGGTTCTATTTGAATTTATTCTGTTTGGGTTTTGTTGAGCTTCTTGAATGTGCGTATTTATGATCTATGTTAAATTTGGGAAGTTTTCTGCTATTATTTCTTTGACTATTCCTTCTGCCCTTTTCGTTCTTTTCCTCCTGGGACTCCCATAATGTGTATATTGGCAAGCGTGGTGCTGTCCCATGGGTCTCTTAGGGTCTGTTTATTCTTCTAAAATGTCTTCTTCCTTGCTTGATTCATTTCAGTTGTCTTGCCTTCAAGATCACTGGTTCTTTTTTCTGCCACCTCCAATCTGCTGTTGAAACTGTCTAGGGAATTTTTCATTTTAGTTTTGCAGTCTTCAACTTCTGGATTACTGTTTGGTTCCTATTGAGAATCTCAAAGAAATTCCCATGTTGCTCATTCATTGTTTCCCTCATATCCTTTAGTTAATTCTCCAGGTTTTCTTTTATCCTTTTGAGTTTATTAAGGATCATTTTTTAAAGTCTCTAATAAGTCCAGTGTCTGGTACTTTTTGTTGATGGTTTCTGGATTTCATCTTGTTCCTTTGGATGGGTCATCATTTTCTGTTTCTTTGTCTCGTAATCTTTTGTTGCACAGTGGACATTTTAGTATTTTAAAATGTGAACTCTGGGATTTCATTCCTGAGCTGTCAGTTCCTTTAGTTTGTATATAGTTAGTAATATAGCAGAGATTTTCTTGAATGCCAGGAGTTAATCAAAACTGTGCAGAGAGCACCTTTCATTGTGTTTGCAAATGGGCTCTGCCTTGGTGAGTGGTCTCCTCCAGAGCTTAGCCCTACGGTCAGGAGGATCACCCCAAGGCAAGTGCAAAGGACATGGCCCTGTCTGCCTTATCTGAGCCTGTGTGGAGCTGGAGCAGCAGATCCTGCTGCTTTCCCCGGGCCCGTGCTTTCTAGAGGTCTTAGGAATTCCCTGTTTACAGTAACCAGGACTCGGTGGGCGCTTTCTCTGCTCCCTTTGAAATAGACCTCTCCTCCCCTACCTGTGTGCTCTCATGAGTGAGGAATGCAGGTAGTCCCTTTGCCCCAGGCTGCTTCCCCTTCTTGGTTCTCACACCGTCTCAGCTTTCTCCAAGCCTTTTCTCTGCTTTCAGGAGATTCTGGGAGGGTGAGCCCGATACAAGTTCCCCGGCTCAGCCTCTCAGACTTCCCCTAATAGATGGTGCTGACACACCTGTACCCCCTTATGGGCACGGGGGCCGCGCTGCTCCCTGGGCAGGGCCAGGGACCCACAGTGGGGGCACTAGCTGGCTCCACCCCGTACTGTGCAGGGGTAGGGGAGGGGCCCGCAAGGCACCAGGAGCCTCTGCTGTGGTTTTTGAAGCTGCGTTTTCTTCCGTCAGCACTTGCCCTGTTAATGCAGCCCTTTCACTATTTTCTGTAATCTTGAGGAAGGGTGTCATCTTTAAGTTTCCTTTGCCACCATTGCCCCAGAGTCTGAAGTAGTGGATCAGGGGTAGAGATCTGGGGTCAACCACACAGCCCTGGAGGCCTTGGTCACACCCTGGCCCCAGCAAGCTGAGCCAGGAGCCCGAGCTGCAGCCCCCGCTGCTGTCCTCCTCAAGGCTGGAGGAAGGGGGCTGGCAGGCGCTGCAGGAAGTGGGGCTCACCTGTAGGGAATGCGGGTAGGAGAGGTTACCAGCCGCTCCCTCCCGCCCCTCCCCGGGGCCAGTGTTCCGCTAGACTCCAGGGTTTCCCAGCATTGATTCGGACAGTTCCTCCAGTTCATGGTTGTTTTGGTGGAAGGACTGGTGATGGGAGCTTCCTACTCTGCCATCCTCCCACCTTCTTTTGCTTCACGTCTCTCCTCGGGCACTTAGGGTGGCCCGGGCTGTCTGGGGCAGGTGATGACGAGGTGGCCGCTAGCCTGTTTCTGGGGAGAGGGCTCCTGGGTTTCTACCCGGAAAGAGGAATTTTCAAAGGGGGCACAAGCACATCCCCCAAGGCAGGACTTTCTGGAGCACTGCCAGGCCTGAGTACATGGGGACAGCAACCCCCGGCCCTGCTGAGCACCCCACAGACCTACAGACCACCTGTGACCCCACAGACGGCCTGCAGCCACACAGATGGTCCCATGACCTAAGAAACCGTCCCTGGCCCCGTAGACTGCCCGTGACCCCACAGACGGCCCCCAGCCCCATAAATGGCCTGTGACCCCACAGACAGCCTGCGACCACACACAGGGTCCCGTGACCCCAGGAACTGCCCCTGCCCGGGACCCCGTGCCCTTCCCCGTGGCTGAGCAGTTGCGGCTGTGCGGTGTTCCTTTTGGACACTTCACTGAGTTGCCTTGTGGGGCTGAGGGGCCTCGGCGGCCCTGGGACCCCTGCCTGCCCCCTCGGGGTCAGGCCACATGGCTGCCCACGCTCACGGGGGCCATGTGTGGCGGGAGTCGGGGTGGGGGCTGGGCGCACTGGGGGCGGTCCTGGCCAAGGCTGGACTTCACTGCCCCCTGGGGGGAGCCCCAGCCATGGGGTCTGAGGCACCCTCCTCGCTTCTGCATGGCGTGGCTCCCCGGTCAGCTCCGGCCCTCCTGGACCCAGAGCCCTGGCCCAGGCCCACGTGGCGGCTCTGCCATGAGGCGGGATCTCCGGGCATGGGCCTGGGCCTCTGATGACCCCACCCTTGGCTGAGACACAAGCCCCGTGGGAACAGACCTGCGTTGACGGCGTGGGAATCTCCCTACCGTGGCGGGAGCGCTGCGGGTTAGAGCACCGACAGGTGGGCTCGGACCGGTGCACACAATCCTGCAGGAGGGCCACTGAGCCATGGGTGTGTGCGCAGGGCAGGGCTTTCCCTGAGGTCTGGGACAGCAGAACGCAGTCGTTTTCCAACTATTCGTGTGCTCGGGGGCGCCGCCTGGCGGGGGTCTGTTGTCAACGTCACCCGAAATGGTTCTTCTAAGGTTTCCCACAGGCGGCAGCACTCAGAGCCACTCACCATGGCTGGTTCAAGCCGAGTCATTGATCGGCTCATTGATCACTGACGACCGAGTGATTGTGCATCGCTCCTGATTCACCGAGTGATCCGATTAGTTAATCACTGGTTCACGGCTTGATTCCCAATTCATGTGGCCACACCTGGCCTTTCCCTCCCCTGCCCACAGTGGGGTCATTTTTGGGGTCCCTGAGGCTCGCCCAGCGAAGCCCCCAGTCGGAGACCACCCCCGGGGAGGCCTCCGCGGTGGGTACTCCCCCCACCCTCTGGCCAGAGCAGGGGCGGCGCTGTTGGCGCAGGGCAGCTTCCCACGGGTTCCTGGGGCCGGCCCGTTTGCTGGTCTGTACAGGGCGGGGGGCAGCCCTCAGATGGGGCATTGCTGGGCTCACGGGGCTGGAGCCGAGCCCGGCCTGGGTGCTGCAGGCGCCGTGTCTGCACGACTCGTGTCCACACCGGTCTCTGGCCTGGGACGGACGTCTTCACGCCTTGGGTCTAGTGAGCCTGGAAGGGGTCCACCCGGAGCGCCAGAGCCGTCCCTGCCTTGGCTCAGGGCCCTTCTCCCTGGACGTGAGCCGAGGTCAGCCTTTGCCAGGCCAGGCTGACCCTCTGCCCAGAGGGCTGCGGTGGAGGGTTCTGGAGCTTCTCCAGTTGGGGGCTGCTCGGGCTGGGGCCCGTGGGGGCGCAGGGCCCTTCCCGCCCGTCTCACCAGGCCCCTTTGCTTTGCTCCGCAGTGAACTTCGACCACTTCCAGATCCTGCGGGCCATCGGGAAGGGCAGCTTCGGCAAGGTAAGCGGGCTCCGGGGGCCGGGCATGGGGCCAGCCGTGGCGCCCCCTCCTCCACCTGCCCCTGGAGAAGCCCCCGTCTGGGCTGTGTCTCGGGGTCTGTGGGGAGGCCCAGGGGTGTGTCCCACAGCTCGCAGGAGCACCAGGGGCGCCAGAACCACAGGGGCAGTTTTTCCAGCCCATTCCAGGGCCTCGGGGGTCTTGGAGCTGCAGTGCGGGGCCTCCGCCACTATTCAGAGCCTGAGAGCCTGGTGCAGGCGCGCCCCGACGCCGAGGCCCGTTCTCCTGGGACAGCGCCCTACGGCCCCCGCACAGCCCCTTACCGAGGGACCATGCAGAAGGGAACGCCTTTAGGAGCAAGTGGGGGTGGGTCCCGGGGTCCGCTAGCCCCGGGAGCCCTGGGGAACCCTGGGGGCATGTGGCACCAAGCAGCGTCGGCTGAAGCAGGAGCCAGTGCCTTTCTGCAGGCTGCGCCGGCGTCCCGCTCCCCGGGCTGACCCCAGCCGAGTGCACCCTTGACCAGGGCAGGGCCGAGGGCCCGCGGCCTCCCAGCAGGCGCTTGGCATCAGGAACCAGAGCCGCTGGCTTTTGTCACCACCCTCCCCCTGCAGGCCTAACTTCCTGCTCGCTCCTCATACTGAGATTGGGGTGATTTTAACTCAGAAGGGGCTCGAGGAGCAGCGCCATGGGCTTCAGATGACTGTTTGTCCAGTTGTCCAGGGAGGTTTGGCAGGGGGGCCTTCACTTCTGCAGCTGGGGCAGGGGAGCAGCACTTCTAGGCCCTTTGGGTGGCTTCTAAGGGGTGGTTATGGAGCCCACCCAACTCCAGGGCCTTGGACAGCTGCTAATCCACCCCCCCACCCCCCCCACCCCCGTTTCCTGGTAGCGAGGTGATTGCCCGTTATATTATCCACGGCCCGGGGGTAATACTAAGCCACAGTAAATTAGCCTTTCCGCATGGGTCCTGCCTTAGGGAGAGAGTATTTTTAACATTCCTCGATGTCAGGAGATGCCTTCAGTTTTCTTTTCTTTTTTTTTTTTCCTCCAAATTCTACTCAATTTATTCATTTTTTTAAAAAGATATTACATTAAAAAAATATGAGGTCCTCATTCGCCCCCACCGCCCCCACCCCACCACTCCACCCCCAATAACACTCTCCCCCATCATCATGACACATCCATTGCGTCTGGTGAGTACATCTCCGGGCATCGCTGCTCCCCATGTCCCGTGGTCCACACCATAGCCCACACTCTCCCACGTTCCATCCAGTGGGCCATGGGAGGACATACAACGTCCGGCAATTGTCCCTGGGGCACCACCCAGGACAACTCCAAGTCCCGAGAATGCCTCCACATCTCTTCTCTTCCTCCCCTTCCCGGCACCCAGCAGCCACCATGACCACTTTTTCCACATCAATGCCACATTTTCTCGATGATTGACCACAATAGTTCATGAATAGAATATCAGTAAGTTCACTCTGATCCTTACTGTATTCCTCCTTCCTGTGGACCTTGGCTTGGTTGTGTACATTCCACATCTATGTCAAGAGGGGGCTTAGATTCCACATGGATACTGGATGCAATCCTCCTGCTTTCAATTGTAGGCACTCTAGGCTCCCTGGTGTGGTGGTTGACATTCTTCAACTCCATGTTAGCTGAGTGGGGTAAGTCCAATAAATCATAGCGTAGGAGCTGAAGTCTGTTGAGGTCAGGGCCTGGGTATCATATTGTCAGTCCAGAGATTCTAATCCCCTAGATATATCTTAAACCTCAGCACCAACTACAATTCCAGTAAAGTAGCATGAAAGTCTTGTGAAAAGAGATCCCATCTGAGTCCAGCTCCATCACGCAGAAACACCAGCTCCAAAGAAGGGTCAACTGGCATGGCAGTGAACCCCATCTGCCATGACCATAGAACCTGTGGGTCTCTTTAGCCCTCAAAAGGACCAATACCTGGGGTTATATCTACTTTATCTGTCTCTGAGACTCTGCTCAGGTGTGCACAAGGGCAATCCTTCTGACAACCTCCAGACTCTTTTTAGAGACTCATAGCCATATAAACTCACTTGTCCTTTCCATTTCCCCCTTAATTTAGGTGAAACAGCATTTTTAACTTCTGTTATTATATGTAGACAGGGATATTCTGCTTGTCTGCATTGAACCTTTAATTCAAGGTCATTTTCTAGTTGCATCATCAGCTGGTACTTGGTAGTGATCCCTTGGTGCCAGGGAGGCTCATCCCCGGGTGTCATGTCCCACGCTGGGGGAAGGCATTGCATTTACATGCTGAGTTTGGCTTCGAGACTGGCCTCATTTGAGTAACATGAAGGCTGTCAGGAGGAAACTCCTAGGCACAGTGCTTCTCTAGGCCTTGTTCTTATTTCAGGTGTATAGGCTCACAAGCATAGTCATTAGTATCAGGGGCTCACTGTTGGACCCTCATTCCTTCCTGGTCCTTACGTTGCACCTGGGGGACTGCCGCTGCTCCCCTAGGGACCACGACAGAGCCCCGCCCCGGCCAGTAACCCAGTACCCCCCAGCTGTTGTTTTTAATTGTTTCTACTATGAGTATATCCAAACATTACCATGCACCCTGGACATATGCCCTGTATAACTCCCTGTCAACCATATATCGCCTGTCAATAACATCCCATACCAGTATTCCTCCACTGCCATTGTTGAACCACATTGTGATCCAAAATTTCCTGAAAAGTGAAGCCCAATATAATGTCAGGTTCCCTCACTAGTAAAATGGAATATAGCAATGAGTTTAAAGGTTATATATAGAATACGTATTGATTTGGAAAAATTCTACATCCTTTTTCTTCTCTTTTTTCCTAATTACTGAGCTTCTCTTCACAAGAGCCTTAGATCACAGTAATTCATATATACAATATACAGTACTCCCACAGTTTTCTGAGTGACATAAAGGATATGGCCCTGAGGTTGGTGAGAATCTGCCAGAGACCAGGAAGGCTGCTGGGGTGGCCTCCTGTCACCTGGCGTGTCACCTGGGTTCTCACCTGGCTACTCACAGGTGACACCAGGTTCTGGGAAGATGGGGGCAGGTGGGGGCAGCAGCAGAGGATGCTGCTCCCCGAGTTTCAGGAGGGGTGGCTTGTCCTGGTGCCTTGGGGTGGGGGGATGGGAAGTCAGGCCTGTTTCCCTGGCTCCCTGGTGCCCCCCCACCTCTGCTGGCCCCGCATCCCTCTGGGAAGTCAGTGCCACCCCCCCCGCCCACTGGGTGCTGAGCTGCAGGATCCTCCAGCCAGTCCCTGGTGCCTCAGGATCTGGAAATGGGGGTGACCGGAGCGGCTGCTTGGCCCTGCCTGGGTGTTGCTTTCAGATGCAAGCAGCCCCGGACTTGGAGGCTCCTGCCTGTTCCCGGTCAGCCGCTGCGGGCCCCGGGGCCTCTGGCCGCGCCCCTGCCTGCGCATCTGAGAAGGCGGGGAAGGCGGGGGCTCACCCCAGACCTGGGCTCTGGTCCCTGTGGCTGCTGCCCGTGGCGGGGCGGTGGCCGCACGGGTAGAAGAGCCAGGGTTGGGGAGTGTACCCTGACTTCAGGAGGGTGGCGCTGTTGTGTGCGGTCTCATCTCGCTGCGTCTGCAGCCGTGATGATGGGGACCCAGGCCCGTCCCTTCTGAGTCCTCCAAGAGGAGCTTCTGCCAGGGGTCAGCCACGTGGGGGGCCACCGGGCGAGACGCTGATCAGGGTGCCCTCGAGTGGGCACTCACACGCGAGTGGGCAGCCATGGCTGTGTCTGTCCCAACCAGATGTTCCTTTCCAGGCAGCCCCTGGAGACGGATTCTCCGAACTCGTACCTGGTTCTGTGCCCAGGTGCTGCTGATGGAAATGGGGAGCTGAATGCCTTCAGGCCATGACGCCCAGGGGTCACCCAGCCTCTGCTGAGGAAGGGGTGTCCCGGAGGTGCCGTCGGGAGGTGGGGCGGGTGTTGCTGAAGCGGGTTTTACGGAGCGAAGGCACAGCCGCGTTGTACCGAGGACACTGAGCGCAAGTCTCTGTAACGGCTGCTCAGTGGACGGGGCTCTGTGGGGGCCACGCTGGGGGGAGCAGACAGGAGTGGGCGTGGCCGCACACAGAGGGCGGGGAGAGTAACAGGGGCACGGGTGGCCGAGGTGCCATCTCAGGCCGAGCCAGGGTACTTTGGCGCTTGGCCTGGCTTGTCTGCCCGTGTGTCCTGAGCCGGGCGTCCTGCGAGTCCCCTGACGCGCGTGCCGGAGCTCCACCGCCGGCTCTCCTTGCGGAGAAGCACCCACGAGAATCCCAGGGAGGTCTGGAGGCCTCCACAGGTGTGTTAGTCAGCCAAAAGGGTGCTGATGCAAAATCCCAGAAATCGGTTGGTTTTTATAAAGAGTATTTATTTGGGGCATCTTACAGATACCAGACCATAAAGCATAAGTTACTTCCCTCACCAAAGTCTATTTGAAGCAAGACGGCTGCTGACGTCTGCGAGGGTTCAGGCTTTCTGGGTTCCTATGTTCCTGGGGCTTGCTTGTCTCTGGCTTCAAGTTTCCTTCCTTCCTGGGGCTGGCTTCTCTTTCCTCTGTGAGCTTACTTCCCGGGGCTCCAGCTTAAGGCTTCAGCATCAAATCCAACATCAAAACTCCAATACCAGAAACCCTCAAGTCTGTTCTTTGCCATGCCTTTTATCTGGGAGTGCCCACTCAATCATGCCCAGGTACAGATCAGATTCCAAGCATAATCCAATGTTCCTTTTTGGAATTCATCCATAATATCAAACTGCTACAGCAGGAAAGGCTGCAGCTGGCTGGCCTCTGCTGCCGCTGCCCCCCTCACTCCAGCTGCGTTGCTGGCCGGGTGGTGGCCCCTCTCGGGCTCTTTCCTGGAGCTGCCACAGGGTGTGCCCCTCCTGGGGCCCTGCCCACTGTCTGCCTGCTCGGCCGCAGCACTCACCCCTCTGGCCTGGCCTTCTGGGCTACAGGGGCTCCACGTGGTGGCCGGGGTGCCTGGCAGCCTGAGAGATGGAGCCCACTGCGGGAGGAGTGGCCTGGGGGTGCAGGGTCCCGGGAGCCAGGGGGACCATCAGGAACGAGCACCCAGGACCTGGGCTCCAGAGGGCCGGGGGAGGGGGCTTCGGGCCACTCCAGGCCCCAGGGGCCTCTCTGGGCTCAGGATGTGGGCTCCCCTCCACCAGCCCACCTCCTTCCCCTTCCCAGCTCTGTCCAGCGTAGCGATGGTGGACGGAACACGTCCACGACGGACGCCAGGCGGGAACAGTCAAGACCTGGAGAAAATCAAAGTATTCTCTCTTCTGGCCACCCCTGCCCGCTCTCCCGCCCATTGCCGAGCAGTCGCAGGGTGGCTGAAGTCGGGCGTGCTCCTGTCCAGGGACAGCAGAGGCCATGGCTCCTCCGTCGCTGCCTTTGTTTGTGGCCCGGGGACTGGAGCTCCTGCAGGCCACAGCCTCCCTTCTTCCCGGAGCCCTGGACGGAGCCCTGGACGCTAGCTCGGGGGAGCCGCAGCAGCTTGGGCGTGGCTGCCCGGTGGGGTGCACGGCGCACTTCCTGTCCAGCGCAGGCTCTGACCGGGGCCTCTGCTGGGTGGTGTCGTGGCCGGCTTGGCCCAGTGCTGGACACGCCGCTTCTCTCAGAGCCGGTGCCTCGCTGCAGGGGCGTGCGTTGGGCAGTGTCCCCTGGGCGTGCGGGGGCTCACCCCAGCGCCTCAGCTGGAATTAGCCAAGTCAGGGGGCTCGTGCTGGAGCTGGGGAGCCCTGCCGGGTGTGAGTGTTGTCGGAGGAAGAGGACATGTGGACACAGGCAGACAGGTGGACAGGTGGCCATGTGACAATGGAGGCAGAGGCTGAGCCGAGGCCTGTGGCCCCCACGGAAGCTGGAGGAGGCTTGGGAGGGACTCCCCAGCCCCCCTGGTCCCGGATCCTCCTCTGGAGCTGGCCCAGGGAGCTTCACAGGCAGACAGGTGGACAGGTGGCCATGTGACAATGGAGGCAGAGGCTGAGCCGAGGCCTGTGGCCCCCACGGAAGCTGGAGGAGGCTTGGGAGGAACCCCCCAGCCCCCTTGGTCCCGGATCCTCCTCTGGAGCTGGCCCAGGGAGCTTCGTGGTTTGAAGCCGTCTGTGGCTCCCAGGACAGGGTGGACAGAGCGGTCCCACCTGGGAGCAGAGGCTCCGGCTGACCCCTTGCCCCTTTTTTCCTGCTGGGCCGCAGGAGGCTTAGCGGCCAGAATTCCCCACGTGTTGCAGTCTGCTCCCCAAACCAGGCTCTGCTTTTGGTGTGGGCCCTGCGTGTCTCCCCATCGCTCTCGGCTCTGGTCTTGCTGGCTCCCTTCCTCCATGTTCCTTTCCACCCCCGGGCCTGAGCCAGCTGCCCAGCCCCTCCCCCACCACTGCCCAGCTCCCCCAGCCCCTCCCCCACCGCTGCCCAGCCGCCCAGCCCCTCCCCACTGCTGCCCAGCTGCCCCGCCCCTCCCCCATCTGGACTGTCCTTGCGTGTCCCCAGGCCTGTCAGGGGCCGGCGTCCACCCCAGCCTCTTGCTCTCGCACAAGGGCCGCTGAGCGCTAGGGCAGGGAAGGACGCCAGGGCCGAGGCCCGCGCTCGGCAGTGCTGGCCTGTGGGAGGACCGAGACGCAGGCTGCGGGGAGGCTTCCCCACAGGCCCCGCCGCGCCCCCTGAGCCCCAACCTCGGGCGGCCTGGCAGGCGGGGCGGGGGCAGCGCAGGCCTGGGCTCCCCAGCTGGCCGGCCGTGAGGTGCCCCAGCTGCTGCCTCCCACGCTGCCCTCGGAGCGAGGAGCCGGCGCTTGGCGATCGCCATGGCAACGCCCGAGGGTGGCAGATGAGCGCGTTGCCGGGACACCTTGGCTGCAAACAGGGAAGAGAGGCCCTTTCTCGCGGCAAAGGGGGTCCCAGGCGGCAGAGAGCTCGGGGCAGCTGGGTTCAAGGGGCGGACCTGGCTGGCCACTCTGTGTCATGCGTCCCCTGCCGCCCCCAGGGCTGCTGGAGCCTGCGCTTCCTGCAGCCCTCAGGGCCTTCTGCCCAGACCACCACGGGGGCAGCCCTGCAGCGGGGCGGGCGCTCTCAGTGCAGCTTGGCAAGCGGCCGTTGGCTTTTCCACACTCACAGACTCTTGTTTGGCTTATTGTTAACAATCTATTGAGATAACAATTCATATACCATACAATTCAATGTTTTTTCGTATATTCATGGAGTTGTGTAAGCCACAAATTAACGTTAGAACATTTTTAGCACCTCAAAACCAACCCTGTCACCCTGTGACCAGGCCAGAGTCGAGAACGATGCTTCCAGTGTGGGCCTAGGAACGGTGAGGGGCTTCAGGGCGCCCCCAGCGGCCGCCGCGCCCTGCGGAGACGGCTGACCGCGGGGTGCCGGCAGCTGCTTAGCCTGATTGGCGAGTCTGGCCTTGCCTTAGCCTCCTGCTCCAGCTCCTTGTCCCCTCCTCCGAGACGTCCACACTGAGCGTCCCCTCCACCAGGAAACCGCTGTCTACACACGTGGCCCCGAGGACCGGGGCAGCAGCTCCCTGTCCCCAGTGCCCGCTTGATGGCTGCGGTCTGGCCAGCACTGATGGGCGGGCCGCGATCGCCAAGGGCGAGCTGGCGGCCAGGGCAGGACCCCCCGGCCTTGGCTTCCCGGCCTCTGCCCTCACGCCGTCCAGCTGCGCAGGGGCTTGCTTCTCCGTCAGCCTCAGCGCCCACGCGTGCGGCCAGCAGCTGCTGCTCCGCCGGCCCTGCCCAGCACGCCTGCGCCGTGGCCATCCTGCAGCAAATGTCGGGGTCCAGCTGGGGACGCGCTGCTGGAGACCCCACGGGTGGCGGTTTCTGACTGTTGGTCGGGACCTACGGCATTTCGATGCTGTCCCTTGTGTCGATTTTGCTCTTGGTTGAGGCGTGTGTGTGTGGTGTTGTCTTTGTGCTTTGGGGGCAGCGGCTTCACCTAAGTTCTTTCTGGGTGGGGGCAAGACTTTCCTGGGGATCTGGTTATGCTGCGGCTGTGCTGGGAGGGATGTGGAATGGCACTAAAGCTCCCGAGTGACCCCCAGAGGCCGCGGCTCGGCAGCTGGGCACAGCGGGGGACACCCTGGCCTGCCTTGGGGGCTGCTTGGCCTGTGGGAGGCGGCTGGAAGTCCTGCAGCAGGATGGGGCAGGGGCTTCTCCAGGGACCCCTCACCCTGATCCACACACGCACTGGGGCGGCCGTGAGGTGGAGCGCCATGACACCTTGCCAGGTGGAGCTCCCAGCCTTGGAGGTGGTCAGGGGTCGGCAGGCCCGGGACCCCCCATCTCAAGGACGAGGCCTGGCCCTGGCCAGGGGGTCAGGAGCACCCGGTGGGGCCGAACCAGGTCGGGGTGGGGCTGGGCGGTGGCCTGAGCTGCTCTGCTGGTGTCACTGTCCGTGCTGGCCCTGTGGCGACCGTGGCCTGGGTGGCTCAGGTGGCACTGGGTGGGTGGACTGGGGGTCTAACTGGTGCTGCCCGGCCCCACGGCTGGCCTGAGCATGCCTGCTCAGTTGGGAAGCAGCCCCTCGCATGGCCGTGGGGGGCTGTCCAGGTGGCGTCCATCTGTGTCTCACGCAGGGGCCCAGGCTGTGGGTGGCCTTTTCTATGGAAGGTCCGGGCTGCGGCGCCCTTGGGTCCAGGCTGTGCTGGCTGCGGGGCCACAGGTGGCTTTGAAGGGCAGGAGAGGCCGAGGGTCAGAAGTGCCAGGCCCAGGGCAGGGAGAGGGTGGCGGTGCTGCTCAGAGAAGTGAGGGTGCGGCGGGTGCGGCGGGTGCCTGGACGGCAGGTGGGAAGTCCGCGGGGGCCCTGGTCCAAGGCAGGGCCGGGCGGGGTCTGCGGCGTCCCTGTCCCCTTGACCACGGGAGGCCTGCCCTGGCGAGGCTGGCGGCCCTGCGTGGGGCAGGTGCAGCTCCTTTCAACGAGCCCTGCTCTCCTGAGCCGCAGCTTCCCCGCCTCAGTGGACCCTGGTGGCCCCGTCTGACCACCTCAAGCAGCCTTGGGACGCAGGCGCCTCGGGACGCAGGCTTGCAGGCCCCAACCGCCTGCACCTGCCCCTTCTGGGCCATCGGCACCTCCAGCCCCAAAGAGCCGTGGTCTCGGGCTCCAGGTCCCCCAGAGGCCAGGCCGCCCTGGCGGGCTCGGCTCCTGGGGAAGCAGCTGGGTCTGGTCTGTGCCGCCCAAGCTTTGGGGCCCCAGCGGCACAGCCTCAGGTCTTCTCTTTTTAAAGTTTTTATCTTGAAAAACTTCAAACATAGAAACAAAGAACAGGAGGATGAAGAGGGGCCGCGCCGCAGGCCCCAGCTCCTGCGGTCACAGAATTGAACCCGGTTTCCACCATAACCCCACCCCACTGCCCGCCCGCGGGCTCACATGGAGTCGAGTCTAGAGAGGGAATTGTTCTACCTGTAAATATTTCCAGTGGGCGTCTCTATAGGATAAGGGTCCTTTATTAACTGAGCCACAAGTCTTTTTTCACACATAGAGTAATTCACAGCCCTCCCTGAAGAGCAGCAGATACCTCACCAGGGTTCACACTCTCCTGATGGGCTCGTAAATGTTTTTTAAAAAATAATTGGTGTGAGTTTGTTTTGAGATTCCAAATCCACAGGCACGTCGGGTGTACGCATCCTCGAGCCTCTTTCCGTCAGTAGGTCCTGCTCTGCTCTCTCTCCTCGTGGTGGATTTGTCTGTCTGGGCTGCAGCCCCTGGGAGCCGCTCAGCGTGGCTCCGTCCGCAGCAGCTCCTGTCGCGTGGGCGATCGCAGGCTTCCCAGCTCAGGGCTGGCGGCAGGAGCCGGCCGAGGTGCGCGCTCCTCGCCGGGCGCCGTGCCCGCCTCTTGCCCAGGTCGGCCGCCTCCGGGGAGGGCTGCTGACCCCTCCATCCCTTCACAGTTGCACAGCGGCGTCTGCCATCATTCCTTCTTCCTCGATGAGCAGGAACCATTGACAATAAACTTTCTCTTGTCAAGCCCATCCGGAGAAGGCTGGAGAAATGCCTTTCTCTTTCCCTTTAGGCCACAGTTTATTCATCTCTGCTGACAACACTGGTTCCTTAGCACCCTCGAAGGACTCCCAGGGCGGGCGCCGCCGTGACTCTGAACTCACAGATGCAGACCTTGTGGCGGTTCAGGCCACGTGTCCCTCTTCTTACCACGCGATGGCCCATCGTCAGGCCTTCACGGTGGCTCCGCGTCTTCCGACTCGGCCTTGGCGTCCTTGGTAGCACCCACACCTGCTGCTGTGGCATGATCCCAGGCTCACCTGGTGTGGCTCCCACCCCGCCCGTGTCTGTGGGGCCGGGGCCCCCCGGGGGGGCCTGGCCTTTGAAGACCCGGCGGCAGGAGCGCTGCCCGTGGCTCCCTGGCCAGCCGCTGCCTCCAGGCCTCGGTGGTGAGCAGGGCTGGGAGGGCCACGTGGGCATTCCCACGAGGGTGCACGGTCCAGGCTCTGGCTGTCAAGCACGGGGGCGTCCCCCCAACCTGCTCCACGATGAGGTGTGGAGGGGTTGCCTCTAAATTCAGTGAAGCTGAGGGATATATAAGGTATTTGCACGGTTCTACGTTAGAATCTATAAAATAAGGCATATTCAGAACAGCCCAGCTTCTATCGCTGTCCACTCCACCTGTTTCCCCCAGAACTACCCCGTTTTAAAAGTGTTTTGCCCCAGTTTCTGTTGACTCCTTCCTAGCACGGTCGTGTAACCTGCTTCTGAAGCACACGGTGGCGACCCAGCCACGCCTCTCCACACCTTGCTCTAGGCTCGACAGTACTCCTGCGCGTCACGCTGTGCCCGTCCCCAGCAGGACGCTGTGACGGGACACAGCCCACGTCTCCTAGCTGACTGTCCAGGAGGTCAAAGCCCCAACAGCTCCCCCGGCGACCGTCAGGGCCTCTCCCCAGACGCCCCCCTTTTCCGGCTTCCCTCCCGGCCCTGCCTCCCTGTCCTCAGAGCCGCTTCTCCGCCTGACCCCTGTGGGCCCATCAGGCCCTGCCGGACGATGCAGGGTCACCCCCCTACCTCACGACCCCCCTGACTGCTTTTGCCAAGGCCCATTGCCGTGGGGCCCCAGGGGGCCGTCATGCCGCCGAGCGCATGGGCCGTGGCCAGCCGTGCCGTGCCCTTCTGTCTCCAGGGCCGCTGGAAGCACCACACCAGCATGGGCTGGCCTTTGCCAGGGGCTTGTTAGCTCACAAGGGTGCAGTTCTGAGGCGTGACAACGTCCCGGGCGAGATGTCAAGACGACGCCGTCTTCCTGCAGACGGGCTGCCACGTCCTAGACCCTGGCACGTGGGCAGGCACGTGGGCATCCGCTGGCCTCTCCTCCCTCCCGGGTTCCGTGGCTTCCAGCTTCTTGCCTCGGTGGCTTTCTCCGTTCATCTGACGTATGTTCTCTATAAAGGACTCCAGTAAGAGGCGAAGACCCACCCAAATGAGGGGGTCACGTCTTAGGATCCTGCTCCCCAAAAGATCCTACTTACACAGGGTCCACACCCCAGGAACGGATTGGCTTGGAGAACACACTTTTCTGGGGTCACGTCACTATTCTTCAAACCATCACACATTCCGTGCATATAATAAGCCTTTGTGTCTTTTTGCCAGTTATGTTGGGCTGACATTCCCAGAACTGGGGCACCAGGTGAGACGGTAAATACAAAGCTGCTGTTGTTAGAAATGGCCACATCCCGCTCCCCGGGGCTAGTCCACTCTGTGCTCTACCTGTGAGCCTACCCAGCCTGGGCTGTGAATATTTGGATTTTGTCAGCCTGACAGGTGAGAAATGGCATTTCATTGAGTTTCACTTTGCGTTTCTCTGATGATAAACAAGGTTGGTCAGCTTTTAAAATGTTGGAAGCCGTTTAGTGTGTCTCTTTCTAAGAACTTCTCATCATATGTTTTGCCCATTTTTCTGTTGGGTTGGAGGTCTTTTTGCTTTTAGAGGTGCCTTATATATTAAGGATATTAACCTTTTATTGCTGATATAAGCTGAAAATATGTTTCCAGTTTGCTCTTAGTTTCGCTGTTGTGTTGGTATTTGCCATGTGCAATGTTTTTTGCTCTTGTGTGGCCAAGGTGGTCAGTCCTTTAATCCTTTCCCTGGTTGCTTTTGGATTTGGGGCCTTACCCGAGTTTGGACTGCTGAGCCCCTGCCAGTTTTAGAGGGATTCGCCCACGTCTTCTATCTCTTCTGTTTCATTTATCATCTTAAAACTCTCATCCTTTTAGAATTCGTTCTGCTCTACAGTGCCAGCAATGGACCACGTTTTTACCTTTTGCTTTTTTGGGGGGACCTGGTATCCAGTTCTTCCCACACCTGTTATTAAGAAGCCCATTTTCTCGCCTTTATGTACACGAACTGTCCTTATGCACTGGGTCCACTTCTGGACTTTCTCCTCCGGTCCCTTGGCCTCCTGCCTCGCCACACTCCGGTGCCCACTGCGTTTATTGTGGGAGCTGTAGAAGGTCTTTCTCTGCCTGGCAGAGCTAGTGTTCCTTGCTCTTCTTTTCAGGGCTTTTCCAGATCTTCTTGTTTGATTGTCTTTCTAGATAAATTGTAGAGCCAACTTCTCTGCTCCAGGAAAAACACATAAACACACACACAAACCTGCTGGTGTTTTTCTTGGGATTGTGCCACATTTATAACTTTATTTGGGAGGGTCCACACCTTTGTGATGCTGAGTGGTCAGTCTTCCCATTTGTTCACGTCCACTTTTGCATCTTTCGGGAGAGGATTCTAGATTTCCTCATATGGACTTCGCCAAGACATTTTATTTTATTTCACTTTTGTCTTATTAAAACTTCCCCCTTGTTTTTGTTTTATACACGAAAGCTACTGATATTTTACATGTTGACTTGAGAAGCAGCTTATGCAGTAAAGTTTCTTTTTGTTATAGTAGATTTCCCATTGATGATGTTGATTCTGCTGAGCCCAAACAAAATCAAATCGCCCGTCAGCACAGTCAAACATGGCCTCGGCTGGGAGGAGGTCTGTGGTGAGGGGGGGAGGGGCGGTGAGGGGAGCAGGGGCGCGGTGAGGGGAGCAGGAGCAGGGGCGCGGTGAGGGGAGCAGGGGCACGGCGAGGGGAGCAGGGGCGCGGCGAGGGGAGCAGGAGCAGGGGCGCGGCGAGGGGAGCAGGGTGCGGCGAGGGTAGGAGATCTGCGGCGAGGGGAGCACGGTGTGGCGAGGGGAGGAGGTCTGCGGTGAGGGGAGGAGGGGCGGCGAGGGGAGCAGGGTGAAGCGAGGGGAGCAGGAGCAGGGGCGCGGCGAGGGGAGCAGGGGCGCCAGATTGGCCCTGAGCCCGTTTCCTCATCGAGCCCCTGGGGTGCTCCCACCGGCGGCTTGGGGCTGGCCACGTGCCCGGGGCGGGGACTCGGTGGCAGAAGCCACCCCGCAGCAGAGCGGCTTGACAGGAAGGGTCGCGGTGCCCGTGAGTCACGAGGTGAGATGAGTTATCTGTTGAGTCACCATGTCGCCAACACTGGTCCTCACCGGCTATTCTGGGGCAGGTTGTGTAAGCGCCGATGACACACTTTCTAATAAGGGGAATTGCAGCCCCCCTCCTTCTAGAACTGCGTCCCCATCTGCGGCTGGGGCCCTCGGTGGTACCTCGAGGCCTGCTTTGTGTCGTCCTGACTTCCTTGCAGCTGAGGTGGACCTTTTGCCTTCTGGCTGCGGTCCTTCCTTTAATTCCATGAATTCTGTGATTCCTTGACGTCCTGTTTCTGGGCTCTCAAGACCAAATCTGGCTGCCCCAGAGTGCAGGTGTCACCACAGAGACCAGGGTGGGCCAGAGGCGGCGGCCCACTGGGCGGCCCCTTCCTGCCTGGCCCTGGCTCGGATGGCCCCAGGGGAAGCCCTTGGCTGGACACGGTGAGTGGCTGGGGACCTGGGGCGGGAGCTGCCCTCCCCTCTGCGTGTCCCCCGTCACCTGCGCCACCAAGAGTGCACGACTCAGCATGCAGCGGGCGGCAGGCCAGGCCAGGGGCTGCCTGGGTGCGTCTCTGGCCCTGAGCAGGGTGAGCTGCGGGAGCAGAGACCCTTCTGTGCAGGGGCGGCCTTGGTAGACTTGAGGGGGCCAGGGATGCATGAAGCAACGGTCATGGACCAAGAATGGAGAGCAGCCACGACACATCGACTCCGTCTGTTACAGGAGCAGATGGAGAAGGTCCCTGCGGTGGTTTGGAGCTGGAGGGACCCCAGAAAAGCACATTCTTCACTTAATCCATTCCTGTGGGCGTGAGCCCCCTGGAAGCAGGGCCTCTTCACCAGGTGACTTCAGTTAAGGTGTGGCCTCTGCTATTAAGACGGGCCTTAACCCATCTGGATTAAGATCCTCTATAAGAGAATGAAATTCAGACAGAGAAAGAGAAAACCTTGGAAGCAAGAAGCTGAAGTCACTGGAACCTGGAAGAGAAGAGAGGCCAGGCCAGGCCACCACGTGCCCGGCCATGTGACAGAGGAGCCCCGAATGGCGGTCTTCAGGAAGACAGCATCGCCTATGGCGCCGCGATTTGGACCTCTCCTGGCCCCCAAACCATGAGCTTATGCCTTCCTGTTGTTTTAAGCCAACCCGATGCCTGGCTTTTGCTTTGGCAACCAAGGAAACTTCCCCAGGGACAGAGGGAGGAGGTGGCTCAGAAGAGGGTGCACCCCAAGTTCCCAGTAAGAACCGAGGCTGCTAGAGCAGACTGTGTGTAAAAGGGACGACCTGGGGACAGGAGGCTTCCTAGAGCTGACCCCCCTGCCAGGATGTCATGATGTCCCAGAGAGGGGGGGCCTGCCAGGGTGTGCCCAGGGCCCAGAGGGAAAACGGTCGAGCAAGGGGCGTCACGCCAGGCAGGCCAGGGGCACAGAGGGGCACCCAGGAGGCTGGCACAGGTGGGGTTCAGGTGCTCAGGTGGATCTGAGGGAGGTCTCCAAGGAACAGCCTTGCCCTGCGACTGGGAGCACCCCCAAAGGAAAGAGAAGTGCTTGGCATCACGTGTCTCATCCACTCAGGAGAATTAGCACCTAACGTGTTATACAACCTGCAGGAGAAAGAACTCCCTATTCCTGCAATCTCCTGGTGGGGGGGGGGCAGGAACGGTAGGTTCACAGATACCAGGGCGTGGGAGACACACCGTCCCGTGGCCCTTTGGGTTCAGTGCTCCCCAACATCAGTACGACGTGGCTGCCACCCGATCGAAGTTATCGCACTAATGGGCCCTGAAATCAGTTTCCGACTAAATGACAGTGTTGGCTGGGAGGGGCAGCCCTGGTCCAGGAGGGAGTGTGGGTGCAGGCACTGCACCTACCGGACACCTGCCCGGCACCTGCCCGATACTGGCCCAGCACTTGCCTGATCAGCCTGACACCTGCCCCATATCTGCCCGACACCTGCCCAGTACCTGCCTGATACTGCCTGGCACCTGCCCAGCACCTGCCCGGCACCTGCCTGATCCTGCCCAGCACCTGCCTAGCACCTGACTGGTACCTCCCAGCACCTGCCTGGCACCAGCCCATCACCTGTCTGATCCTGCCCAGCACCTGCCTAGCACCTGTGTGGGACCTGCCCATCACCTGTCTGATCCTGCCCAGCACCTGCCCAGCACCTGCCCATCACTTGTCTGATCCTGCCCAGCACCTGCCTGGTACCTCCCATCACTTGTCTGATCCTGCCCAGCACCTGCCCAGCACCTGACTGGTACTTCCCATCACCTGCCTGGCACCTGTCTGATCCTGCTCAGCACCTGCCCGACACCTGCCCGACACCTGCCCAGCACCTGCCCAGCACCAGCCCAGCACCTGTCTGATCCTGCTCAGCACCTGCCCAGCCCCTGCTCATCACCTGTCTGACACCTCTCCAGCACCTTTCCGGTGCCTGTCCACACCTCTAGGCCATGCTTCTCAGCTGCTCCACAAGGATTGTCCCCGAGAGTATCTGCCATGTGAGGCCCAGCTCTGGGGCTGCCGCTTCAGGGACACACTGTGGGAGGGGGCTGGGGTCCCCGAGGCTGTGGTGCCACCCCACGCCCTGACCTGTGAGCTGGGCTCATTGGTCATTGGGAGCCAACCCGGCTGGCCCCGAATGTCGCTGCCAGAGCACAGCAGACCCCCAGCTTCGCGGGAGGAAAGCTCCGTCTGCAGGGCCACCCGGGACAGGTGTGGCCGCCGCGCACCGCACGATGGCGGGCGCTCCCCTCGGGGGTCTTTGCTCCCTCCTCCCACCTGAGAAGTCGGTGCCCTTGTCCACGGCCTCGTGGTCTCTGCCACGGCTGAGCGCAGGAAGCAGCCGCGCAGCACCAGCACAGCTGCAGCCCACCTGCCCCTTCCGCTCGCCTTCCCCGGCCTTTCCCCTCGCCCCGTTGGAGCTGCTGAGGCCGAGGCCATGGACTGCACCTGCGGGACCGGGAGGCGGCCTGCAGAGGGCCCCTGGTGGGGGCAGACTTGGAAGCCCCGCCCTGCCTTGGGCTGCCAGCTCCACGTGGTCATGTGGCCACATGGCCACGTGGGACAGGAGACAGGCCTGGGGTGGGGACACCCTCAGGGGTCATCGTGACCCCAGAGCCACACTGGGAAAAGGGGAAGGGCTGTCCCCAAGGATCCTGTGTGGAGGAGGCGGGGTGGGCTGGGGCTGGGGGCCGTGGCCTTCGTGCTGCACCTGCACCGTCTGGCCCTCACGTGTCCCTGAGTGTCCCTGGCCGCTGGGCCTCCTGCGCCTGCCCTGGCACTGCCTGGGCCCCCTCCCCTGGTCCCCATCTCCCTGCCACGGCAGTGCTCCGTGTCGGGGTTGACCCTGCCTCAGCAGCGGAGACGCATCCTGGGCCCCTTTGGGTGGCGTCCGCCCCGGGGAGGGCCGGGGCCCTGGCGCTGTGGCCGTGGGGCATGAGCTGCTGGGGAAGCTCCAGGCGCCTGGAGACCAGGGCGTGCCCCCTCGGAGCTGGAGTCTGCCCCCCCGGGGTTCAGGAGGTGGTTCCCTGTGCCACTCAGAGGCTTTAAGTGGCCGTTGTCAGGCTGTCGCTTTCTGGGGAACAAAAACCACTTGGAAAAGAGCTCAGGGTGAGTCACTCAAGCTGCGGAGTGCGTCACCAAGGCCCAGCCTGCCGCTGGCACCACATTCAGTCACAGCGGCCGTTATAGCGCCTCAGGGCGTTTCCTGGGGAACTCCGGCCCCCCTGGGGTCCTGGAATGGGGAGGCCCCTCCCCACCCCGTTGAGCTCACCTGCTTCCCTGCCCTGGGCTGTAAGTCCATGACCGGAGGAAGCAGTTGTGTGGGAGGAAGGCGTCTAAAGGGGTCAGCACCTGCTGGGCCTCTGAGGTGCACCCCGAAAGGCCCACGGCCTCCGCCCATGCCCGTGGTGCTGGATGGACCATGGGTGCCTGCGGCCCCTCTGAACCCGGGGTGGCCTCGGCTTGGTGCCTCCCCTGTTGGGGAGGGCAGTGGAGCCCACGGGGGGGCCGGGCAGCGGGGCCCATGTGGGGGGAAGCGGGGCAGGCAGTGGGGCCCACAGGGCAGGGCGAGCAGCAGGGCCCATGAGCAGGGCGGGCAGTGGGGTCCACGGGGGGCAGTCAGCAGGGGAATGCACGATGGCGCCCACTTGCTCTCCCCGCCTCCCTGAGGAGCGTTCCTCCACATCGGCCCGGTCCAGCCCTCTGAAGGACAAAGCCCGGCACCTCTCAGACCACTGGCCATGCTGTGCAGCCGCTGGGGCTCAGAGGGCCCTGGGACGCCTCAGGAGGGCTGCCCGGGCTGGGGTCTGCGTGGGACGGGCCGAGGCTGGCCGGGTGGGCTGGACGTGGTGCTGGTGGACGTGGAGTGGTCGCACTCCAGTGTGCAGTGCCTGGGCTGGTAAAAAGCACCGCATACCGGGGCCATTGCATGGCAGGGATTTACTCGCTCAGGGTTCTGGAGGCCGGAAGTCCAAAGTTGGGGCATCCGTAGGGGCCCCAGGGGGACGTCCTGCGCCGGGCCTCTTCCAGCTTCCCCCGGTGGCCGGCACACCGTGGCTGGCAGGTGTGGCCCTCAGGTTCCCAGGCCGGCATCACGTGACCTTCTCCCCCGCCTGTCTTCTTCTCCTTTTGTCTCTTCCAAGGACGGTCCCCCTGGATTTGGCACCTGCCCAGATCTGGGGTGCACTCAGCTCCAGATCCTGCACTTCACCATGTCTGCAGTGATGTCAGGTCATGTTATCAGGCTCCCGGTGGACATGACTTTTGGGGAATGCACTTGCAGATAAATTTAGGAAGCTTTGTTCGAACCGCAGTTGAGATGAGAATGTTCTGGAACATGGAACCCCATGACCTGGAGACCTGGGTCCTAGCGCTGCTCTGGCCCCCTCTCTCAGGCTCCCCAGGCCAGCGCCTGCCGTGGATAGCTGTGCTGTCCAGTACAGTCCATTTCCCAGATGGGGAAACCGAGGCCAGAGAACGGGTAGGTCGGGTGTGTGTGGTCAGGGCCCCACCATGAGACGACGCACCATCTCCAAGAGGAGAGTGAAGGCTCAGGGCACAGAGCACGGCTGGGCGAGGGCTGGCACCGCCCCTGGCCTTCCTGGGCGAGGGTCTCCTCGTGCATGGGGTGGGGGTAAGAGTGGGGTAACGAAGCCCCGCTGGGAGTTACCTGCAGCTCACCAGGGGTGCACGGCAGCTCGGGCGGGGCGCCCTCAGCAGTGTTGGGGTTTTCTGGTGAAACGGCACGTTTCTCCACAGCCACCCTCCAATTGATCAAAGATGACCTCAAGATTATTCTCACTCATGGAGTAAGGCTGGTTTCATTAGACTTGGCCTGGTTATTAGAGGAGCGGCAAGGAAGGCAATTTGCCAAATAGGCCTTTTCAAGTTTGCTTTGCTGGAAGTTCTCCTAAGGAGCCTCCGACTGGACTTTCAGAAGTTTCTCCAGACTGGGAAGCCAGGCCAGGAGCTCGACCCTGGATCTCACCTGCAGTTCCTACAGGTCCTGAGAATGCCTCTTTCTCAAGGTCTCAAAATATCATGTGGTTCCTGTGCCTGCCAGAACGTAACTTTCTCTGCCGACCTGTGAGGCTGGGAGCCCCGGGGCGGGCACCAGACCCATTTATTTTTTATTTTTTAAGGAGGGCTTTGTAAGCACTGTCTTCATAAATTCAACCTTATTTTCTTAAAAGTGCCACAGCTGATTAAATGCACATCATCCTCCAATGTGGCCTTCCAAAGTCTTGGTTCTGTAGCCAGTATCTCCAATTGTGTCCTGCCAACAAGGAGGATGGATTCTGATTACTACGTAAATAATTATTTTGCCATAAAAGTAAGAATATTCAATATGATTTTCCAGATCCTGGAGGGCCCCAGTAGGGAGGAAAAAGTGACTGATGAATTGTGGATAACTTTTGTCTAAAAATGCAACATGAAAATGCCAGCAGCCATCCAAGCCAGGCTCTCACCCCTCCTCTCCAGTTCATCCCGTCCTAGGTAGTTGGTCCGTGTTCTGCTCAACCTCGCCTCAGCAATGTCATGACCATCGGCTTCTCCTCTAGAATTCTGGAACCTTCACCCAGCCCAGCGGGGTGGTCTCTGAGTTACTTAGGCGATGTCGTGGAGCTGTGCCCTGGAGACCCTGGCGGAGCCCTGACAGGGGTCCCGGAGACGGGCCTTTTCGCTGAAGATGCAGCACCTGGCCCGTGGCCGCCTGCAGGTGTGTTCAGGGAAGCGGCGGCGTGAAAACTACCTGCAGGTGACAAAGACTTAGAGCAGCTGGGGTGGCTAATTACTCTTTCAGAAAAGTGAAAGGTCTGAAAAAGTTCACTACAAAAATAACACAGCTGAGGAGGAAACTTGGTTGTTTCAGTGATGTAACATTTTTAAAGAATAACTCAAATTACGATAAATGATAACATAGAGAAAGCTGGGGGCCCTTCAGAGCAAAACAAAACAAAGCCCCACCCAAAGCAAAAACCTCACCCCACTTCTCCTGAACTCCCTCTGCAGTCTCCTCTTTATCTTTTGAGTTGTGACATCCCCACCAAGGCCCCCGCTGAGCCCTTGGTTCATTACCTTTGACCCCTGCCCTAAAGCCGCCCTGTAAGACAAGCAGACCCTCGTGCAGCCAGTAGGGGTCCAGCGAACTTCCTTTGATGGCTGTAAAATGCATTTGCCACCCCTAGAAGCCAAGGCCACCTCTGTTCTGGCTTCCTTGTTGCAGCAGGACTTCGGTGTCCTGAATAAAGCGCACTGGTCTGCATACTTGACTCCGATTGTCTTACGCCACGGTGGAGGCCCCGCTGGAATACAGAATGTGCCTTCTGGGGCTGTGGGCTCCAGCCCCCGGCTGGTGAGGTGCCGGGAAGGACCTCTCGTGCCTGCTGTCCAGTCACCAAGACCCCACACCCCCCGGCTAACGTTGAGTTCAGTTGTCTTTTATGCTGGACTTTGATTTAGGGACCTTTGGTTGGGGTTTGGTTTCAGTTTATTAAAATAAATGAAAGAAAATAGAGTTCCTACGGCTACGAGATTCCAAATAGAGGAGGTTACTCTTGGCAGGTCTCAACCAGATGTCACAGACCACCCCAGTGGGCAGAGCCTCAAGCAACCACGGTCCTCAAAATGCCAAGGACATCAGACCATAAACAAACCCCGAGATAAAGGCCTCGGCTATCGAGCTGAGGGACAATCAGGGGCACCCCAGTATCCACCGACCACAACTTGCCTAATCGCCATCTTTTCCTTGAAAAACCCTTGCCTGGAAATGCCAAGAAGGAACAAGACTTGGGCTGCTCCCTGGATCTATGCTCCCCAAATTGCAGTTCTAAGACCCCAAACAAACTGCCTTTGTTTCTGTGCAGCTGAGTTTGTTACTTCTCGCTTGGCAGAGGCTCTCGTCGACCTTCTGTGTGCTTTCATTTCATTTCCGTCTTGGCAGACTTGGGGCTCGGGACCCCAAGAGGCCGGCCAAGCCGACTGCAGCTGGGCCGCACGGCGCGCGCTTGGCCGTCCTCGTGCCCACGAGGCTGGCAGCCCCTTCCAGGGACCCTGCTGAGCTCAGAGCCGAATCTCAGGGGCCTGGGGCCCAGGGAACCTTTCATGACCACAGCCCAGCGGCATGTCCTTCTCCGGATTGCCGTCCCCTGCTGTGGACTCCTGCTCTTACGTAAACTCACAAGACGGACCTGCCACTTGGTTCATGGGTGGGTTTGATGAAGAGCGATTTGTCTCTGGAGTGGCCACATTGAGAAACTTTACAGGAACAAACTGCACTTGAGAGGTGCCTTTAAAAAGGGGTGGGGGCCCAGGACTTGTTCCTGGAGGCTGCTAGGAGGCAATCTGCCTCCACCTGAAGTAGCTGCACTTAAAGGTTCGTTAGCAAAACAGAACATAGGGGAACAAACTTCCAGCCAACCTACAGCTGCCCACTGTTCCTGGCCCCAGCCCTGCCCCACAGCTGCCCTAACCTCTTGGCCCCTTGAGGGAAAATGATCTAGTTCAGGCTCCTTTAAAGATTAAGTCTTCCATGGAAACTGGCTGCAGACACAACAGAATTTTAACCATGGAATTGGCCTGAAGTTAGAGCTAGAAGAGGGATTTCCCCTATAAGACCAGCAAGTAGCCATAGAAGAATTCAGAATTCTTTGGGGCTACCGGACTCATATCAGCTCATCCACATGTCAGATGCTGACCCCTTTACAGGAGCTGGGTGGGCTCCCCTGGACAGCACCTACAGGGCCCGCTGTCCACAAGAAAGCCGAGAGTTGAACGGGCGTGAGAAATAGGGCGAAGCGTCTGTAAGATTAGACATCAGGGCAAGGAACATCTTTGTTCCCATCATGAATTACGACGGGAAAACTTTAAACCCTATAGTAAATAAACCCAACTGCCTGGAACAAAAAGTAAGACAAGCATATAAAAGTGGAGCAAGGAGAGAAGTCAGCTCTTTTACAGAAACTAGTGAGCTTTGTATTTCAGTGTTTTTATGTCTGATACATGGCTGAAAGTTTGTTAATTGAACCTGTTACTGGATTTTACTAGGTTCTTCACTGTGCTGCAGAAATGACTTTCAAGACCATGTCAGGTGAGGTAGGCCAGTAATTAATTCAGGTACGGAAGGATGAGAAATGGGAGAAAATAACAGAGCAGGGGTCCCAGGCAGAGAAGAAGGGGTTGAAAAGCGATAAAGTGGGCTGATTTACAGGCTACAGTTTCCCCTTATAGATGATAAATCCCCAGGTTTACTTGTGTCGTGGTCCACGCGGGGGCGGAGGCAGCCAGAGTTGGGGTCCAGAGGCGAGAGGGAGCGAGAGCTCGTTCAGGCCTCACGCCTGCTTTCTGAACTGTTACTTACTTCACCCCGTTGCTAATGGCAGGGGAGGGGTCCCAGCTGTTGGCTGTTTTGATTGATTACCCCACCCATCAATTCCCTGTGAGGGCCCAATGACAACGTCCTTGGGGAATAGCCAGGGCTTCTCCTGGCTTCCAAAGGAAGTCTTTGTTCTGGATGGCAGGATCTTGGGGGGTGGGGTACTCCAGTACCCATCTTGGGGCTTACCGATGTCCACGTGGACTCTGCCAGGTTCCAGATCCATCTATCGATTCCCTATCTTACTAGCTGGCTTCAAACCTATTAGCTCTCTATTTGCATCTGCCTTTTGACAAATTTTATTTCAAGGGTTAATATGTAACCAGCTTTTGTCTAGGTTCTTGACTATGCCGCAGAAATGAATTTCAAGAGCACATCGGGTGAGTTAGGCCAGTAATTTGTTCAGGCAGGGAGGGAGGAGAAATAGGAGAAAATAACAGACCGTGGGTCCCAGGTGAAGAGGAAGGGGCTAAAGAGGGGTAAGTGGGCTGATTTACAGACCACAATTCCCCATTATAGATGATAATGCCCGGGTTTTACTTGCGTGGTGACCCTGGCAGGGGAAAATGGTGAGAGCAGGGCGCAGAGGGCAGGAACAGGGGTCCAAAGGCGAGAAAGTGCGCCTGCTCTTTGAACTGTTAATTATTCCACTAGTGCAGGGGAGGAGCCCCAGCTGTTTGCTGTTTTGATTGATTACCGCACCCATCATCCCCCATGAGGGCCGAATGATAAGTCCCTGGGGGGATATCCGGGGCTTCTCCTGGCTTCTGGAGGAAATCTTGGTTCTGAGTGGCAGAATCCTGGGGAGGGTCCTCCAGCAGTCCTCTTGGGGGTTGCTGATGTCCACGTGGACTCTCCACCAGGTTCCAGATCCATCTGTTGATTCCTTACCTTACTAGCTGGCTTCAATTGTGTTTTATAAGATGTCCACTTCAAGACAATTTCCAAGATCTTTTTGAGAACTTATGTATATAAGATCTGCAAGATGAGTTTTTTTCCTGTTATTGTTGTTGTTTTCTAAGGAAAAAAAGAGTGATTTTGTTCTAAAGTAATATGGGTGTTGCAGAATGAGAAACAGGAAAGTTTAGGACAAAATGAAATGGCAAGTTGAAGAAGATTTGTAGAAATGACCTTTATTTGTCATGGTCGATGCTAACTAGGATTTAATACACTTATTTATAAGATTTTTTAAAACAGCTCTCATATCAAACAGTATATTCATGCAAAACTAGAATGTGTATTTTCTCTATTTAAATAATGTCATTTTCTGGAATGATTGGTCTACTCTTAGCAATAGTTAGAAAAGGTCTTTACCCTCTAGGTATTCTGCCTAGAAGACAAAGATGCTGTGTCATATCAGACTAATATCTTCATTGATATTTATATGGATCTAATTTACTGCTTAAGAGAACAAATCTTCTCACTTTTTAAAGAACTAAGCTTTGTTCACTTTTTTCATTTATGTCACCTTCTGTATTTACCTGTGGACCCCAGAAAATTATGTTCTTAAATCGGTCCACCCCTGTGGATGCGAACCTAAGATGAACCTTTGATTAGATTAGACCCAGGTAAGGGCTGTTGGATTAGATTACTCTAGTAAGGCCTTGCCCAGGGCGGGAATGAATATACAGAAAAAAGGCCACAGATAAAGAAAAAAACAAAACAAAACAAAAAGAGAGGCAGCCCCAGAAGCCAGATGCTGAAATGGATGGTCCAGGAGAGAAATCCATGGGAGCCCAGAGTGAGCCTGGGGGAGAGGGTGCCCTGCCCCGTGCCTGCTCCCCATGGCGGCAGCTCCGGGGAAAGCACCTGATGGTGCTTGCTTGGACACTTGGCTGCAGACTGCGAGCCCCCGGTGCAGAAGCCAGCCAGGTTTGCTGTGTTGCCTCGGCAGCCTTCAGCAAAGCAAAAAGAGGGGCTAGAAAGAGGTGCATTTGGTATGTTCTGAGCTGCATGGGAAGTGTTGTCAAATTAAAGGGGATTTTCTACCTCCCGTTGGTTAAATTTATGTGGGTAAAATATTATTTGTACATATATTTAGAGATTATATAAAATTCCTAGAGACTGAACAAGGTTTTCACTGCCCCATGATCTGTCTTGATACTAATCTGTATGATATTAGACAATCATGCTGTTATTGGTCATAATTTCAGTTATTCTTTAAAAAAATATATACATGCCATAAAAACAACCAAATTTCCTTGTCAATTACATTGTTTTATTCTGATGCTTCTCTAAAAGTGCTTGCAATAGGCTATAGGTCAGAATTTCATCTCCAGCCAAAAAAAAAAAAAAAAAGCAGGCAAGTATATAAATTGTATTCTACTGTCAGTTAATGTAGCACTGATACAATGTAAAGGTGGGGCCGAGTTAAATACCTCGACCCCGGGCCCTTTGGACATCTCCAGACGGACCTGCTGCAGCTGCTCTTCCTATGGAAGGAAGACGGCCTTGCTCCCTGTTTTCTGGACGTGATAGAAGCCCGTGCCTTTCACAAGGCTACAGCCCTCACAGCAGCTAAAGAACCGTCAGCCTTTGTTTCCCCACTGGCCTCCTGCTCTTCCCTCAGGGGGCGGGGGTTCCAGTTTCCTGTCATCAGGTCGGAGCCACCCGAGAGCCCCGCAGAGCTTACACCCTCATTGTCAAGGACGGCAGAATGAGCAAACGGTCTCTGAAAATTTAAATTAGCTGTATTATCTGATCCCTCTTGATGCCTGGCCAAGGGCTCTTCCCTTATCAGGTCCAGCCCTGGGGAAGCATCGGCCACGTCCTAGGAGATCAGAATGAGGAGGCCCCGGTGTTACTCTTTCTCCCACTTTACTGGACTCCAGCACTACAGTGTGAAATTGCCATTATTACAAGGGACGAATCACATATCTAGTCCCACCATTCACAAACCTGGGCTACTATTTTATTTTTTCATTACTTTTTTATTGTCTTTTTTAAAGAGATAAATAGATCACACAAAATGTTACGTTAAAAAACATAAGGTTCCCATACACCCCACTCCCCACCCCACTGCCCCTCTCCTCCCACATCGATACCCCGTTTCATCAGAGAGGCACATCCATCGCATTTGGGAATACACCGTGGAGCACTGCCACAGCACATGGACCTTAGTTTACGTGGTGGTTCACACTCTCCCCCATCCATCCAGTGGTTATGGCAGGACATACAATGTCCTGCTTCTGTCCCTGCAATATCGTTCAGGACAACTCCACGTCCCGAAAATGCCCCATATCACACCTCTTCCTCCCTCTTCCTGCCCTCAGCGACTCCCGTGGCCACTAAATCTACTCAGACCCCTTTAACTGAAGTAATTTAATCCAAAGGTCCCCTCTACGACAGGTTTCCACAGCACAGGAGAGATTAGCCCTCAGGACGTGATGTTCTGGGATCTACAAAAGCTTCCAGCTGCCACAGCTGCCCTTCCTGCTGAGAAAGACTGTGTGGCCTCCAACCTGGAGACTTGATGTACGGGAAGAGACATCAGCCAAAGCCTTCTTTAGAGCCTAGATGGAAAGGACCTGTCAAGTCCCATTGACCACACGGTGCCAGTTAAACTACGGGGAATTGATCCCTGGGTCCACCTGCCACAAATAAACTGCCCCGAGCCCTGGAGAAGTTAGTCCCATTTTGGGTGTCAAGCTACAATTGTCACGAGGATCCCACAAACAGCATCTGATGGGGACAGCTTCTGCCCAAGATGTAGGAACAAGTAGACGATGACCAAGATCACAGATCAGAACATGCTTCATCTCTTTGCTCCATCAGTCTTACTCATCCTATACCCTTGCAATGCCCTGTCTCCATCCCGATAATACTCTTCCTTTACCAGGTTTTATCTCTTCTTTACCCTACTTCTGCCCCGTGTCCTACCTTGGCACAATCCCATCAGCTAGATCTCCTGTCTGGAATGACTCTGGGCTTTGCCTTAGGTGCGCCTGAGACAGGGAATACAATGTGGCCTCTCTGACCCAAGGTAGAAACCAGACAGGTAACAGTGGCCATCCTGGAGGGCAGAGCAGATGTTCAATTTCTATGGCAAGGCTTCTTTTACGTTCACCAGCCAGGGGCTCACTCGGGGGCCACACCCCCTTTCAAGTCACCCTTTTTTCTCCAAGCTCCCCAAGGCTTTAATAACATAAGAACTTAGTCCGCTCAAGGCACAAGTTTGCAGTGGACTGAAAGGTCAGGCAGAGGAAATTGTTGGTTAAATAGGACTAAGATTTCAGGTGACAAAGAAGATGACTGTTACGATTCTCCTTTTGGAGTTGACGTCCAAATAGCTGTACACATCAGCATCCCATTCCTTAAAGGACATTAGTTTGTGGACACAAGACATACAAAGCAGTCCCTGTGGATCAAGTTAGTCCCTGTTACGGAGCTTCTCTGTTCCCCAAATGGCTGTTTATGATAAGCTTCTGAAAGGGAAAATGAGAGACGTGAGGGCTCGTTGACCGACATTGCAGCTCTGAGGGGCCCCGGGCAGAGCTCAGGGGTGTTCTCTTCTTGGCACTGTCCCCCTCTCACGGGGGCAGGTATCTGCTGTGTTGGGAGGTCCTCTATAAGATGACAGGTGGTGTTGGACAAGGTAGCTTTAGAGGTCGAGAAATCTATCTCCCATCCAGGACATGCCATCGGCTCACCAGCGGACATATTGGTACCTTGTAAAACGCATCTACAAAATTGATTAGCATTAGGCTATGTTCTGGCTTCCCAAGGAGGTGCGTGCACAGAGGGGACCCAGGGCTCCGTATCTGAAAGTAACGTCAAGAGGAGGTTCACCAAGAGCTGCAGCCCAGAAGCCCATGCTCGAGAACAGCCGCGTGGGCCACCCCGCCCCTCCAGTTTGACTGGGTCCAGTCTCTTTTTGGTTGGCTTCCAGGCTCATGGGGACCTTGGCTCAGAGACGTCTAATAGGGAGGGCACCTGTTATCCTCCTAATCATATTCATACTGTCCTTCAGCCATTGTCAGTTCTCTTGACTCTTAAATGCTACCACGCAGCCACTAACTCAATAAATGATAAACCACTGAGAATACAAAACCAGTGTGAAAGGGACGATAAAATCTTGAATTTGAGCTAATCCATGAAATCAGCAATGAAGTGTGAGTGACTTTTAGTGGTGAATGAGAGGCTAACAACAGTTCTTGTCAAGCCCTCATAATGTAAGGAATGACCAATGGGGGGAACTGATAATATTATATAGAGAAAGCCCTGGGGACCTCTCAGAGCCAAACAAACAAACAAACAACCCAAAACCCAAAAACACAACCCTTGTCCTTCGGTTTCCTCTTTATCTTTTGAATTGTGAAATCCCCACCCAGACGGCCAGTCAAGCCCCTGGTTCATTATCTTGGACCCAATATAGAATAAAGGCCACCTGCCGCAAAGCCTAGGACGGCCAACCCTGCCTCCAATCCACAGGAGTCCAGCTAGCCGCTGTTCTGTGTCTATGGAACTCGTTGGCCATCCCTAGAAGCCTGGAGCGACTTCTGTTCTGGCTTCCCTTGCTGCAGCAAACTTTGGTACTCCAAATAAAATGCTGCAGTCTGCAAACTCCACTCCCATTTGTCTCTCGCATCAGTAATAATTCTGTCGTCGAACATGAGGCGGAGCTGGGCTAGGATCTCTCATGGCCAAGGAGGGCGTTGACACATCTCTAGGAATGTTATGCAATTTCTGAAATGTTTACATTAATAACATTTTACCCATACAAATTCCACCAACAGAAGGTTAGAAAATTCCTTTTGACACTTCCCATGCAACCATCACATTAAATAAACCTATTTCTACCACCTCTCTTTTTACAAGGTGAAAGAACAAATCCATTGCAATTTTCCTGGGCCTTCTGGAAAATCCCAAAGATAGTTTGGAAGACACCATTTAGGGTTTGATTTTTGAGAAGGCAAATGTCAAAAAGTAGTCAGAACTGATTATTTTGTTAAATAGGAAAATGGGTCACTGTGAAACCATATTGGTGCCCTATTTAACCAAAGTGACAATAAAAGAGTAAACAGTTAAGATGATTTGTAAAAAAAAAACACTTTTAAAATGAGAAGATTTGTTCTCTAAAAATATAAGTGATGACAAGGTGAACATAAATATCAGTAAGGCTATTATTCTAAGACATAGAATCTTTGTCTTCTAGGCAAAGATTTCTCAGATGGCTAAGAAAAACATTTTACAGCCTCTTACTAAGAGCAGACCATGAATCCAAGAAAACTGTCATTTTAATAGAAGTAAAACCAAATTCTAGTTTTGCTTGAGGATTTCCTGATAAGAAAACACTCAAAGATCTCATAAGCCTATCAAATCATAGCCAAACTTGACCATGACAAATAAAGTCCTTTTCCACAAACCTACACCTTTCTATATCCACTCAGGTTTTTTCCTGCACATTCCTGCTTCTCATTCTGAGACAACCAGACATTTACTTTAGGACAGTGTTGTAGGCTACGGGTGGGAGGCTGTTGGTCTCTTCGTAGATCACCTGAGCTGTCTGTGTCCTGACCTGTGGGTGAGGGACGGTAAGAGGCTGCAGCCCTGCCCTTGGTAAGGATGGCAATGACTCCAGTCCCAGTAAACAGTTTAGCAATGCAAACTCTATAAACTTTAAATATTCAGGGAAAATACAAACCAAATGTGCTAAAAGCTTATCTAGAATATATAAAGTCCATGCTAAAAACTTACCTAGGATGTGGAAGATATATGCTAATTCAAGCCTATTGAGAACTGAAACAAAAGAACCATTTGACCCTTCCTCTCTGTATAAAAGGGACTCAAAATTCTTGTTCCAGGCCCAGGTTTGACACAGAAAACTCCCCAGTCCGGCGGCTGTCAATAAATCATTTTTCCTTCTCAAAATCATTCCTGAGTCCTGGCCTTTCTATACGCAAATAATTGAACCTTTCTTGACTTCTCCAACAACAGAGCTACTCAAGTTTTCCTTAGTGAATTACATCCTGCATACTTAACATACCAGCACACCTTAAGTTACCTGAAACATCTTGGAAATGGTCTTCCAGCAAACATCCTACGGAACACATTTATTGTTAAAATAATGTTTGTCAAAATAATAATTTAGTTAAAAACAAATTTACATTTTTAATCATTTTAGAGATCTAATAGATATAATACTAGCTTATTTGATCAGTAAACCTGTATAAATTTAGGAAGAACATACCCAAATAGACTAAAACTGTGATTGTATTGTACTTAATTTTGATAATTCAGGAGACATATTTTTATTCAACTAACAATATTAAACTAGCCCCATCTGTAAAAGGTTTATCTTAATTATATGAACTTGCATTCCTTTCTTCTTTTTTTAAACATTTATTTTAGCTCTACAAAACTTTTTCCATTGGAAATATTTTTTGGTTTTCTTAATTTCTAGGACTTTAGGGGTATTGGTTTATATAAATGCTTATTTATCCTAAGACAAATTGGGTAGAGCTCTTTCCAGGAGTTTTGCAAGTTAATTGGGTAAAACCATCTGAAGGTGGGAAAATATCACATATCAGATAGACAGACACAAATAGCTTAGAGTTTCAGTTTAAAAATTTTCAGCCATGAGTCAGACGTGAAAACATAGAAACACAGAAAATATAGAAATACAAAGCTCACTTGTTTATATAAGCTATTTTTAGTCTTGCAATTTCTTAGTAGAGTCTGAGTACCAGTTAAAACAGGCATCCCCTTTGGTCTAATTCGGGAGCACTTCTTCTCGAGCGCGCCTCTGAGCCGAGTGCGCGGGTCTAATTGGAGCGCTCCCATCGTGGCCCTGGCGACGCTCGCTTGCCTCTGGTGGGCTTTTGCTCTTTGGTTAAATTGGCACAGTTTATGGCCCCTTAACTTTTGAACGTGGAGTATGCCTGGATGCCAGAGGGTGCAGAATCAAAGCTTTTCGAGTTTGAGGCTGTGTCATTTCAGCTCCTGTCTTTTGCAGAGGACAAGGAAACCAGCAGTAGCAAAAATGAAACCGTGAACTGAACCAATGATAGGAACTCAGACTCAAAATGTGAGCCCTCTGGTCAACCAGATTGACCCGCTAACGTGGACAGAGCACTTCTTACTCGTGCGCAGGTTAGAAGCCAGCAGTAGCAAAAATGAAACTGAGGAGCGCACCAAGAGACTAGGGACTCAGACCCACAACCTGAGCCTTCGCATCACTCAAGATGAACCCACCAACCATTGGACTAAAAGTCCGTGAGAGTGGTGAGCTCGATCCGAGAGGAGCTGGGGTCCGGGCAGCGCTGCCCGCGCCCCCTGGCACTTGCAAGTTCGATGGGCCTTCACAGTCTTCCTTGTTGCCGCCAGGGCTGTCACCAGTTGCCTTCAGGTCCCATCGTTGTTGCCAGAACTGTTGAAAGAAGCACTTCCCATGAAGTTTAGGGTCTCACAGCTTTATGGAGCGATTCTAAATCCAGCTGCATCTCACTGAGAAAGTAGAAGGGGGCTCCCCGAGGGGCTGGGAGGGGTTTGCACCCCGAGGAGGTGGAAGGGGGGCTCCCCGAGGGGCTGGAAGGGGGAGCTCACAAAGGGCGGGTGCGGGCAAGCCAGGAGGTGCTCGAATTGGCTGGCGTACGTTCCCACTATACATGGGGGGTCTTGCAGAGCGGGGAGCAGGGCTTAGGAACAGGAAGTGGGCTGGCGATGACGGATAGAGATCTGGCTGTGTTTAAATGTGGTCTTCTGGACATTTATAGGAAACAGAAACTTGGTGCTGGCGTGCGGCCTCCACGTGGGGCCCACTAGATTTTACTTATTGTGTGGACGACAGGGGGGCGCACTGGGTGTCCCCGGCAGGTGGGCTTCAGGTCCAGGGACTGGGGGGCAGGCCTGAGTGGGAGGTGATGGGGGACCACTGGTCTCCCGCCGCCACCCCCGAGAAACTGCTGGGTCTCTGGGCAGACCAATTCTGCTGCCCCAGGAGGGGGACATGGCCGGGTGCCCGAGATATTGCTGACCAGCTAAGCAGCTCCAGGAAGATGCTTCCAGAATGCTCAAGTGAGCCAGGATGCCTGACGTCACACATTTTCCCTGTGTGACTCGGTCTCCCCATGTGGCCGAATTGCTGTACTCTAAAGCAGCTCATTTATCATAGAAGAGAAGACCCCCTCCTTCTGCCCCCCCACCACTTTGTGGGTTCACTTATCTGCTCCCCAACGCCAGGGACTGAGCAGCCTGGAAAGAGCGATGCAGAGAAACGGGGCGCAGACCTCAGTCCCCACAGCCTGCTGCCCTCCAGGCAGGTCCTTCCACTGTACCCCATTGCCTGTGGGGGAGGGGCGGCCGGGGGCGCCCCCATGCTGGGGGCCGCACCTGGTCAAAGCTGTGGAATTCTAGGCCAAGTCCAACCCCAAGGGCACCCTCGGACGTGGCTGGATCCACCCGCCCTTGCACCACGCAGGTGGGCTACTCTGCCCGCAGCCAGCACAGGGCCGGGGTCTCCTCTGGAAGCGTCCGAGAAGGTTCCCCTCCGAATCCTGGGGGAGCGTGCCATGGGGCCATGCAACGTGGGCCGACGTGCCGTTTGCCGCCTTGCTTCTCCCGTGATTCCGAGGGGGCCTGCCTGGCGGGCTCCCCTGCAGGGCCACCCCCGCTTGGGACGAGGGGCTGCACGTTGGCATGTGGTGGGACCGGCTGTTCTTGGGCTGGGGTTTCGGGATCGGGCTCTCCCAGTTCAGCCCTGGAGACCACATCTGCGGAGCTGGCGGGGTCCCCAGCTCGGCCAGGCCCCCCTGTCCCCGGCTACTGCCCGGTGGAATCCATGGGCCCACCCAGGCCAGTCGCGGCCGTCTGGGGGGCAGGTACTGGCTGTCAGAGCTCCCCCAGGGCTTGGCCGGGCCTGGGGGGATAGTAGTGGGGGCTGTCTCTGAAGCCCCGGGGGTCTCACATCTTCTCCCACGACTGTCAGCAAGGAGGTCTGTCCCTTGTGGTCCCGTGGCCCAGTCCTGCTGGCCTCGCACCTTGCACCCGCAGCCCAGACTTAGATAGAAATAGTGTAACTTACATTTTTGCTAGGCCTGGTAAGTACTGTCACATGTCATTAAACTTCTTTACATTTTTGCATCAGCTGCTTGACAGTTGAGTTTACAGATCTGTGTACATAAGGCCATTAGACGATATGGTCCTGCTGCTCTAAGTAAAACTGCAGTGAACATCTTCAGACACCATTTCTTTTTTAAAGATTTATTTTATTTATTTCCCTCCCACCCGTTACCCTTGTTGTCTGCACTCTGTGTCTATTCGCTGTGTGTTTTTCTGTGTCTGCTTGTATTCTCATCAGGTGGCTCTGGGAACTGATCCTGGGACCTTCTAGAGTGGGAGAGAGGCGATTACTCTCTTTTGCCACCTCAACTCCCTGTCCTGCTTACTTTCTCTCCTCTGTGTCTTTTGTTGCATTATCTTGCTGTGCCAACTCTCTGCATTGGCTGGCTCTCCTGCACGGGGTTGCATTTCACTGTGGGCTGGCACTCCGCGTGGGCCAGCTCGCTGTGTAGGTCAACTTGCCCTCACCAGGAGGCCCTGGGCATCAAACCCTGGACCTCCTATATGGTAGATGGGAGCCCAATTGGTTGAGCCCCAGCCATTGCCCTAGACACCTTTTCTTTGATGTGTTCCTAGGACACGGAGAGTGGGTTTCACCAAAGGGCTGGAGCCAGCAAGTTTGGCTGAGATTCTGATGTCTGTTGAGGTGTCTGGTCAGTTCCAGGCCCAGCTGCCTTTGGGTGAGACACCTGGGAGGGTCCCAGGCTCACCCTGAGTTCCAGAATCTCCCACTCCTCCAGACACCCCGGCTTCTGCTCCTTCCAGACCTTCCTTTGGCCCCCAGGGCCCCAGCACCTGCTCCTCTAATCACACACCTTGCACGCCCCGTCTCTGCTGAGTAGTCGGCGGTGCACCTGCAGCTCAGTGCACCGGGGGCTTACTCTGGGGAACCCTCTCCCGGCGTGGGGTCCCTGTGGGGAAGTGAATGTTGGCTCTGGGCCTGAACCGTCACAGAAGTTCTGTTATTCTCGTGAGAAGAGCAGCTCTCGTTTATGGGGCTTCCCGGGGGCCTCCTCTGGCTCTTGTTAATTCTCCAGCAGCCCCCCAAGCCTGCTCTAAGCCGTGGGGTGATGGGAGGGGAGCTCACCTGCCCAGGCCAGGGCTGGCGAGGCGCAGGGGCACCACCGGCACACCCCCACGGGCCCCCACGTGGCTGCTCTCAGGTGGGGGTCCGGCCTGCCCTGGGAGGGGCAGCGAGCGCGGCTCCGGCCTCCTGCTGAAATGCCCTGCCCTCCAGGTGTGCATCGTGCAGAAGCGGGACACGGGGAAGATGTACGCCATGAAGTACATGAACAAGCAGCAGTGCATCGAGCGCGACGAGGTGCGCAACGTCTTCCGGGAGCTGGAGATCCTGCAGGAGATCGAGCATGTCTTCCTCGTCAACCTCTGGTGAGGCCCGGGGCCTCGGGGCTTCCTGCGCACTTCAGCCGACGCGGCCTCCCAAGGGCCCCGTTCTCCCTGCTGTGCTCCCCAGAATAGCCTGCTGGGGTTCTGTGCTCTCCACAGTGTTCCCTGTATGTCTGCCAGGGCCCCATGCTCCCCGCTGTGCTCCCAGCACGGCCTGCTGGTGCCTCGTGCTCCCCGCTGTGCTCCCAGCACGGCCTGCCGGTGCCCCGTACTCCCCGCTGTGCTCCCAGCACGGCCTGCTGGTGCCTCGAGCTCCCCGCTGTGCTCCCAGCATGGCCTGCTGGTGCCTCGTGCTCCTCCCCGCTGTGCTCCCAGCATGGCCTGCTGGTGCCTCGTGCTCCCCGCTGTGCTCCCAACAAATCTGCTGGTGCCTCGTGCTCCTCCCCGCTGTGCTCCCAGCATGGCCTGCTGGTGCCTCGTGCTCCCCACTGTGCTCCCAACAAATCTGCTGGTGCCTCGTGCTCCCCGCTGTGCTCCCAGCACGGCCTGCTGGTGCCTCGTGCTCCCCGCTTTGCTCCCAGCACAGCCTGCTGATGCTTCGTGCTCCCCTCTGTGCTCCCAACAAATCTGCTGGTGCCCCGTGTGCCCCGCTGTGCTCCCAGCATGGCCTGCTGATGCCTCGTGCTCCCCACTGTGCTCCCAGAACAATCTGCTGGTGCTCTGTGCTCCCTGCTGTGCTCCCAGCACAGCCTACTAGTGCCTCATGCTCCCTGCTGTGCTCCCAGCACAGCCTGCTGATGCTTCGTGCTCCCCGCTGTGCTCCCAACAAATCTGCTGGTGCCCCGTGCTCCCCGCTGTGCTCCCAGATGGGGCGCCGTTCCCGCACCACAGCAGGCACGGGGCGTCTGTAGCAGCTGGGAAGTCCTGAGATAGGCGAGCGTCCTGGCCTGGCCATGCTGGCCTCCAGAATATTTACTAATTCCCCCAAATATGAGCTGGTTATCTACTGGCTGACTTAGAGGTAGAGGCCCCCAGCTCCCGTTTGGGGAGAGTGGGGAGGCGGTGAGAGCACCCCCTATTGGAGCGTGACTCTGGTGCTGCTCTTCCGAGGCATCATTCTTGGCCCCTCAGTTACTTCCGTGGGCCCCCCAGCTGGAGGAGGGGCTTTCAGAGCAGAAAGCAGCAGCGTTCGTCACAGCTGATTCGCTGGGGCCCCTGGGGTGCACCAGCCACGCGCGTGCTCTCCTGGGTCCCGACCGTGCCCGTGGGGGAGCGTGGCTTGCGTGGGGTGGTGTGTTGGGGTTGGGGAGCGGCCATCGAGGTGGGAGCCCGGGGACTGCAGCTGAAAGGAAGGAGCGGGGCTGGGGGTCAGGGAAGGACCTTGGCCCACCCGCCGCCTGGGGGCACCTGCGCAGCCGGGCCAGCCTTGCTCCCGGGCCCTCGCCGCCCTGGTCTCCAGCAGGTGCAGGGCTGGCGGGCGGCGCCGCGTCTTCAGGGGTCTTCAGGGCCGTGTCTTGCTTCCCGCGTCCTGGGCCCAGGCTCCTAAGGGAGGGGCGCCCAAGCCCCACGTGCCCCACTCCTCCTGGCCCCCGGTGGCCAGGCGGCCAGCCTGGACACATCCCAGAGGCTGCTTGCTGGCAGGACTGCGGACCTCCCGTGGACCCCACTGCCCCACCCTCAGGGGGCGGCTAGTGCGGAAGAAATGACCCGGCCAGGAGGAGGGACACGGCACCTGGTGCAGGGGTCCGCAGGTAGCGGCGTGTACTGGACGGGCCCTCAGCACAAGGCCAGGGCTGCGGCTTCCAGCAAAGGGGGAGGACCCAGGCGGTCCTCCTCAGGGCCTCTCCTGGCCTCCCTAGTGGTCAGCAGCTGGACCTGGGGCCAGACGGCTGGGTTGGACCCCCCCACCCTGCTGGGATTACTGAACCCCCTGTACTCGGTGCCCTCCACTGTGCGATGGAGTTGGCAGTGGCCCCCAGTAGCGCCCTCATCGGGCAGCGGTGAAGGCAGAGCCCCCACAAGACTGACTCCCTGGTTATTTCTGTGGGTCCCACAGTTGGAGCCAGATTTGCAGTTTCTAGGATTTTCCTTCTGCTCCCCTGCTGCAGTCAGGAGTGAGTCCCCATCTCCACAGGCCTGCCCGCCAGGGGACAGTCCCCACTGTGCCAGGGTCACACCAGGTAGGGCCCCCACAGCCTTGCCTCCAGGCTCTCACTCTCATAGCCCCCTCCTGCTGTGTCTGCCACGTGCCCACACCGCTCCTTGGTGCAGGAGACCACTGTCCAGGACCCCAGGACGTGGCCTGGATGGTCTGGCCAGCCCACCCAAACAGCCTGCGTCCCCTTGCTCTGCCCTCCCCAGGCTATTCATCCATGAGGACAGGGGTGGTGTGGCCTGAGGATGGCCAGGGGTGCACATTACACAAAGAGCTCATTTTTTGTAAGTTTTTTCTTGAAAGGGCCAGTTGTTTCACCGTTTGAGTTACCTCCAAGACCTCAGAAGAAACTGCAAGGTGGAAAGAGGATTTCTTAAGACTGTTTTGGTGCTGCCTTCTTCTCCTTCCTCTTCCTCTGCTTCCCCCCTTCTTCTTCGTCATTGTCATCATCATCACTATCACCACCACCATCACCACCATCACCATGACTACCATCACCGCCATTATCACCATCGTCACTGCCATCACTATCACCACCTCCACCACCACCATCACCACCACCACCACCATCACCATCATCACCATCACCACCATCACCATCATCACCATCATCACCACCATCATCACCACCACCACCACCACCACCACCACCACCACCATCACCACCACCATCACCACCATCATCATCACCACCACCACCACCACCACCACCATCACCATGACTACCATCACCGCCATTATCACCATCGTCACTGCCATCACTATCACCACCTCCACCACCTCCACCATCACCATCACCACCACCACCATCATCATCACTGTCATCACCTCCACCATCACCACCATCACCACCACCACCACCATCACCATCACCATCACCACCATCATCATCATCACCACCACCACCACCACCATCACCATGACTACCATCACCGCCATTATTATCACCATCATCACTGCCATCACTATCACCACCTCCACCATCACCACCATCACCACCATCACTATCACCACCACCATCAGCACACCATCACCACCACCATCATCACCATCACCACCACCACCACCACCATCACCACCATCACCACCACCACCACCACCACCATCACCTTCATCACCACCATCACCATCACTGCCATCACCATCACCACCACCACCACCACCATCACCGTTACCATCACCACCGCCATTGCTTTCATCGCCACCATCACGACTATGACCACTATCATCACCACCACTGTCACCACCACCATCACCACCATCACCATGACTACCATCACCGCCATTATCACCATCGTCACTGCCATCACCATCACCACCTCCACCATCACCACCACCACCATCACCATTATCATCACATCACTGCCGTCACCACCATCATGACCGTTATCATCATCACCGTCGTCTTCATCACCATCATCACTGCCATCATTACAATCACTGCACAAAGCACTTCGCCCACACTACCTCATTTTCCTCTTTAGCCCTCCAAAGCAGCTCTTTTAACCCCTTTTACAGAGGGGAATGAGGGCTGCCCTGTGACAACTCAGAGGCAGGGGCCCTAGTTCCACTCTGCTCATCCCTCACCAGGCCATCCCCAGCCACCAGTCGGGCCACTGCCCATTAGGGCAGGCTGCTGTTAGTCCTTCCCAAGGGTCCTGGCTTGAAGCAGCTCCTGAGCAAGAGTGGAGCCAGTGCCATGGCAGGACCCTGCTTCCAGGAAGTGCCCGTTGGGTGGTGCTGCGGTCTGGGGTCCGTGGTCCTGAGACGGGGGTGCCTCTCCAGGTGTGGCAGAAGTGTGACGTGGCTCCCTGCCATGTGCCCACTCCTGCACCTGCCTCCCCCATGCCCTCAGGTACTCTTTCCAGGACGAGGAGGACATGTTCATGGTGGTGGACCTGCTGTTGGGCGGGGACCTGCGCTACCACCTGCAGCAGAACGTCCAGTTCTCCGAGGACACTGTGAGGCTCTATGTCTGCGAGATGGCCCTGGCCCTCGACTATCTGCGTGGCCAGCACATCATCCATAGGTGTGCACACACCTCGTGGTGGGGGTGCTGCCTGGGCCACGTGTGAATGGCCGCAGCCTCAGGTCAGATCACCTGAGGGCGTCCACATACAGAAGCCCCAAATTGGTCCCCATGTGCCCTGCCCCACCCTTACCCATGCACCTGCCCCAGATGACCAGCTCCAAGGTCACCCCATAGCTGCGTACCTGGTGATGGTGCTTAGGGGTGGATCTTGTCCAAGCAGCCCCAGCTGAGGCTGCACACAGAGGGACCCTGGCTCCCAGGGACCCTAGGGCCTGGCCACATCAGGTGACCTTCAACTGGCAGGCTTATCTGCAGGCTCCCCACCACTGCCTAGCAGGCTCCCACGGACCCATTTGCCATGGCTTTGGGGACTTTAAACTAATTTTAATGTTAGTTTAAAACAGAAATTAGGAAGGGAAAGCTGCAGCTGCAGAGCCAAACAAGGATCTCTGTATGGTATACAGTAAGGTCAGCTAGATGTGATTTGTGTCTGCCCCTGTGGCTTCTCCATTGCTTGGTCCTGAGCCTTTAATGAGTGCTGACTGTATGCACGCAAGTCAGGGACAAGGTGGGGAGGAAGCCGGGGCTGCTCCGGGGCTGCCGCCTAGCAGCCCCCTGCCTGTGGGCTCAGCAGTGGGGCACAGGTACCCCTCGTGGCTAGGGCAGAGGCTGGGGGTGTCCTCTCAGGAAACAGCATGGGGTGCCCCTCCTGGCTGGGAGAAGGTTGCCAGAACAGGGGTGGGGGTGGGGGTCCTCCCTAGGACCCAGCAAGCAGCTTCCAGGCTTCTGAGGTGGGGGGGGGGCGGCCGGGGGCACACGTGGGGGGGCGCACCCAGGCCCTGCTGGCGCATTTGGGCAGGACCGGGACGGGGTCACGACCGTCATCTCCCCAATCCCTGCTTTTCCTGCAGAGACGTCAAGCCTGACAACATCCTCCTGGATGAGCAAGGTGGGTGGGGACGCCTGGGCGGGCGCGTGTCCCCTGCATGGACGCACCTAGGGCCTTTGAGACCGTCGGGCCCTTCCTCCGTCCCGCAGGACACGCGCACCTGACTGACTTCAACATTGCCACCATCATCAAGGACGGCGAGCGGGCGACCGCCTTGGCCGGCACCAAGCCCTACATGGGTAAGCGCCGCGCCCCAGGTGGTCGCATGCCCGTGAGGCCCCCGCTCCCTGGCCCCGCCCCTGCCGGCTGCCCTGCACCCCTGCGCAGCTCCGCCCATCTCCGCCCCTCTCAACTGCTCCCGCCTGCCGGCCCTGCCCTGGTCTTCCCACCTGTCCGCTGCGTCACTGGAGGCCCGCACGGCCCAGAGGCGGCCAGGCTCTCACCTTCCACGGCCGGCGAGCGCGTTGACCCGCCTTAGGAGCCTGCGGGGCCTGCCCGGGGGCCTTCAGGAAAGGCCTGGCCCTGGAGGCCCCACCTGGGCTTGGCCGGGAGGTGCCCGAGGGGCCACGGCCGACACTCACGGCCTTCTCTTCTGCGGAAAGCTCCGGAGATCTTCCAGTCCTTCGTGCACGGCGGGGCTGGCTACTCCTTTGAGGTGGACTGGTGGTCGGTGGGCGTGATGGCCTACGAGCTGCTGCGTGGATGGGTACGGTGCTTCGCGGCCCCCCCGGCCCCCGTACCCTGAGCCGCCCGCTCCCTGGAGGCACCCCAGGCCCCTGGGGAGGAGCCGGGCCCCCCAAGCCTGTGGTTCTCGGGCAGTGTATCTGGATCGATGGCAGGACGCAGGCCCAAGGAGGGCAGCCCCCAGCCCCCATGGCTGATCCCCCTGGGCCCGGGCACTGGGGGCAGATGTGCTTCCCAGCCAGGGGCCTGCCTCTCCTGGCCTGGCTGTGGCTGGCGTCCTGGCCGTGGTGGGCTCTCTGGCCATGACTGGCGCCCTGGTTGAGGCTAGTGCCCTGGCTGTGATTGGCACTCTGGCCGTGGCTGGCATCCTGGCCGAGGCTGGCACCCTGGCTGTGGCTAGTACCCTGGCCGTGGCTGGCACCCTGGCCTTGGCTGGCACCCTGGCCGTGGCTAGTACCCTGGCCGTGGCTGGCACCCTGGCCGTGGCTAGTACCCTGGCCGTGGCTGGCACCCTGGCCGTGGCTGGTACCCTGGCCGTGGCTGGCCCCTGGCCATGGCTGGCGCCCAGTGTGGAGCAGGGTGGGGGCACAGGTCTTCCCCAGAGTGGAGGCTGCGCTCAGAGCTGCTCCTGCCCTTGGAGGGGTGCCGTGTCAGGGTGCCCTGGGCATGCCTGGCATTCTCTGGGCGTATGGGGAGGGGGCAGCTGACACGGCCCTGTCCCCAGAGGCCCTACGACATCCACGCGAGCAACGCCGTCGAGTCTCTGGTGCAGCTCTTCAGCACGGTCAGCGTCCAGTACGCCCCGACCTGGTCGAAGGAGACGGTGACCTTGCTGCGGAAGGTGAGTCTGCGCCCCCCCCCCTCCACCCTGGCATGGCAGCCCCTCCCTCCCAGCTGGGCACGCGGGCGGGGGTAGCCGGCCCCTCGAAGGTGGGCACCGCTTCTCAGGGGCACACTCTTTGCCCCACGGTCTCAGAGGACGGGGATCCTGGGTATTCGGTGTCCTGTCGAGCTGCGCTGGCAGCGTGGCCTCGGACGGCAGCTCCTCCGTCCTGTCCGTGCTCCCGTGCGCTGGGAGCTGCTGGGCCTGTGGTCTCGTTTAATCCCCGTTGGGACTGAGCCAGGGCACCCCTGACCACCCTTTTCTCAGGCACCCAGAATGAGGTGCAGACGCCCTAGCTCCTTCACCAGGTCATACGCCAGCGCGGGGGGCGAGGCCCGCGCCTGGGGCAGGGACGGGGGGGGGGCAAGGCCTGCGCTGGGGGCAGGGACGGGGGGCGAGGCCCGCGCTGGGACAGGGATGGGGGGTAAGGCCCCACGCCTGAGGCAAGGACAGGTCACGCCGCGCGCGCACCTCCTCTGCCCTTGCTCGCCCGGGGGGTGGGCATCGCGCCCACCACGGACCTCCTGACCCCCTCCCCGGGAGCAAGCAGGGAAGACACCGGGTCCCCTGCACCGCCCGGGGCCTGCGTGCACCTGCAGCAGCCCGGGGGCCGCGGGCCACGGGCCTGCCGCCATCAGTTCTCGCCCAGCCCCCACCTGGAGGCCAAGGTGGGGAGACCCGAGCCAGGCCCTTCCTGGCGCGATCAGGACGGGGTGCGGCGGAGCGTGGCTGGCCAGCTCCTGCTCCTCGCTCGGCGCCTGCTCCTCCTGTGCAGGTTTGGGCCCCCCACAGCCCCCCTGGAATCGCAGTGCCTCTCCCAGCCCCCCAGAGCTCCTGCACCCTCTTCACACCTGCCCCGGGGCTCCCACACCGGGGCTCTGAGGAGCGAGCTGAGGACGAGGTTTAAGGCCTCCCGCAGGACGGTGGTGGCCGCTGGGCGCCAGGCGGGGAGGCTCCGGCTGCTGACGCGCACGCCGCCCGCGGCCCCGGCCGCCCTCGCGGGTGGACGGGTTATACTGTGGCAGAAGTGACTTCAGAACAAGGGAGTGTGGGCCCGCGCTGTCTGTGGAGACGGTTGCGGTGTAGACGGCCCGCTCGCCAGGCCTGCGGTGCCACCTGCTGGGGACCGGCGCAGCGCCCTGCAGCCCGGGCGCGGCCCACGCGGCTCGGGGTCAGCGGGTCCTCGGGTCGGGGGCTCTGGCCGCGGCGGGCGCCGTCCTCCACGGGGGCCCCGGGCCCGGAGGCAGCGCCCGCCGGGGGAGCGGGGGCCCGGCTCGGGCCAGCCCGCCCAGGGGTGCGGGGGGCTCGGGGCCAGGGCCGCGGACTGACCCCGCGCCTTGCAGCTGCTCACCGTGAACCCCGAGCACCGCTTCTCCAGCCTGCGGGACATGCAGGCGGCGCCGCCGCTGGCCTCCGTGCTGTGGGACGAGCTGAGCCGCAAGCGCGTGGAGCCCGGCTTCGTGCCCAACGTGAGTGGGGGGCGGGCGGGCGGGGCCGCGCGGGGCGGGGCTCACGCGCCTCCCTCTGCAGAAGGGCCGGCTGCACTGCGACCCCCACCTTCGAGCTGGAGGAGATGATCCTGGAGTCGAGGCCCCTGCACAAGAAGAAGAAGCGGCTGGCGAGGAACAAGTCCCGGGACAGCAGCCGCGACAGCTCGCAGTCGGTGAGTGCGGGGGCTGCGGGGCGGGGCTGCGGGGCGGGGCCGCGGGGGCCTGTGCAGGGCGTGGGGGGCGGGGACTGTGGGGCGGGGCCTGTGCGGGGCGGGGCTGCGGGGCGGGGGCTGCGCAGGGCGTGGGGGGTGGGGGCCTGCGGGGCGGGGCCTGTGCGGGGCGGGGTCTGGGCAGGGGGAGGGAGCTGGGGGGCGGGGCTTCGGGGCGGGGGACTGCGCAGGGCGTGGGGGGGCCCTGCGGGGCGGGGGGGGGAGGCTGCGGGGCGGGGGCCGCGGGGCGGGGTTGCAGGTCGGGCCTGTGCGGGGCGGGGCCTGTGCGGGGCGGGGCTGCAGGGCGGGGGCTGCGCAGGGCGTGGGGGGGTAGGGGCCTGTGCGGGGTGAGGGCGCTGCGGGGCGGGGGCTGCGGGGCGGGGCCTGTGCGGATCGGGAGGGGGTTGCTGTGCAGCTGGGGCTGTGCGGGCGGAGGCTGTGCAGGGCCGGGGTCTGTGCCGGGTGGGGTCTGCGCAGGGCAGGGGGGGCTGCGGGGCGGGGCTGCGCAGGGCGGGGGACTGCGGAGTGGGACCTGTGCGGGGTGGGGGGGGGCCTGTACGGGGCGGGGGCTGCGGGGCGGGGGCTGCGCCCCGGGCTCGCCCGCTGGAGGGACCCTGTGACCTGACGGTCCCCGGGCAGGGAAACATGCGGAAGGCCCCGTGGCCGGTCCTCCAGGCGTCGGAGAGAGGCCGCTGGGTCTATCCCAGCCCCCCCTCCCACCCCCCGGGGGCCTGAAGACCTGGCTCTGTGGCCAGGGGGGCATGGGAGCGAGGCGGGGGGCGATAGGGGGCACCGACGCCCGAGGACCGCCTGCAGCTTCGGGCTGGATCCGGGGGTGGCCAGTAGAGACCAGGGATGTGGCGGCTGCACAGACCGCCCCGTCCCCGGGGTCCCTGAGTGCCCCCGCCCCACCCCCTGTGCGGGCGTAGGGGGGGCCGTGGCGTCCCACAGGAGGCCTCGGGGGTCCTGGGCAGACGACGGGCGTCCATCCCTCCTCCCCGCGATGAGGGTCGAGGGCGGGATGGCGCCCCTGGGTGCCTCTCTGTCTCAGGGAGCAAAGGCCCCCCCCGAGATCCCCCCACTCCCCCTCCAGCCCCGGGCTGCCGAGTGTTCCCCTGGTGTCCGGAGGTGGAATTCCCACTGCAGGTGGGCAGTCGGCTGCCGGCCAGGGCCCCGGGTGGGCGCTGCTCAGAGCCAGGGGGCTGAGTGCCTCCCCTTGGGCCTGCAGCAGCCCCTCCAGGGCTGGGGCCTCTGGGAGTAGAAATGGGCCTGGGCTCCAGGAAGGGTCCCTTGAGCCATCCCAGGGACACCCGTGGAGTGCCCCCCGTGGGAGGCTTTGGTGGGAGTCACGTGAAGCCAGGGGGTCAGGGAGCAGGGCTGGGCCTCGGGTTGGGGGCGGGTGGGCTGGAGAGGGGGTGTTCTGGAAGGCAGCTGTCCCGAAAAGACCCCCAATTCTACTGTGAAAATCAGGAAGCTTGAGGCTCAGAGTTTTAAAATTGAGCTGTAACTCACATAGCTTGCAGCTTGCGTCTTTGCAGAGAGCAGTTCAATGGCTTTTAGTGTGGGAGGGGCTGCGCAAACATCACTGCTCTGATTTTAGGACATTTTCTTCCCCCCCAGAAGAAAGAAGCCCCTACCCATTAGCACTCTCGTGCCGCCGCCCCCTCCTCCAGCCCCAGGCGGCCTCAGTCTCCCTTCTGTGCCGTGGATGTGCCTGTTCTGGGCATTTCATGGAAACCGAATCGTACAGTACTTGGGCCCGTGTTTGCCTTTCATTCGCATCATGTACTCCAGGGTCGTCTGGCAGGTGTCATCAACTCTGCGTTCCCTTTTTATGGCAGAATAATATTCCATCGCGTGGGTAGACCACGTTTTGTTTGTCTGTCATCTGTTGGTGGATATTTGGGCTGTGTCCCCTTTCTGACCTCCATGAAGAGTGCTGCTGTGAGCATTTGTGCGGACGGATGTTTTCATTTCTCTTGGTATTTGCCTAGGACTGGAATTGCTCAGCCACACGCCAACTCTATGCTTAGCCTTTTGCAGAAGTGCCAGTGTTTTCCAAAGCAGTTGTGCATGGTGCCTTCCCACCGCAAGAGGAGAGCTCGTCTCCTCAAGAGCTCGTCTCCTCACACACTCACCAGCTCTTGGTTGTTGCTGTCTTCCCCCTCCCCCTTCCTCTTCCCCCTTCCTCATTCCCTTCCCTCTCTCCCTCCCCTTTTCCTCCCCCCTCCTGTTCCCCCTCCCTCTCCTCCCCCCATTCTTCCTCCTCCCCCTTCCCCCTTCTCCCCCCTTTTCCCTCCTCCCTCTCCCCCTCCTGCTGTACTAGTGGGTATGAAGTGGCAGCTCAGGTGGCTTTGGTTTGCGTGGCCCTCGTGACTAACGATGTTTAGGTGCCTCATGCCCATTTTCATATCTTCTTTAGAGAGACATGTATTCAAATCCTATGTCCATTTTTTTTTAAAGATTAATTTAATTTATTTATTGCCCCCCCACTCCAGTTGTCTGTTCTCTGTGTCTGTTTGTTGCGTGTTCTTCTTTTTGTCCGCTTCTGTTGTTGTCAGCGGCACGGGAATCTGTGTTTCTTTTTGTTGCGTCATCTTGTGTCAGCTCTCCGTGTGTGCAGCGCCATTCCTGGGCAGGCTGCACTTTCTTTGGTGCTGGGCGGCTCTCCTTACGGGGCACACTCCCTGCGTGTGGGGCTCCCAAAGCGGGGGACACCCCTGCGTGGCTTGGCACTCCTTGCGCACATCAGCGCTATGTGTGTGCCAGCTCCACATGGGTCAAGGAGGTCCAGGGTTTGAACCGTGGACCTCCCACGTGGTAGACGGACGCCCTATCCACTGGGCCAAGTCTGCTTCCCATGTCCATTTTTTAAAAGTTTTATTTATTTATTCTTCCCCCCCACCCCTACCCCTGCCCTGCTGGGTTTTTTTTTTGCTGTGTCCGTTTGCTGTGTGATTTTCTGTATCTATTTCTCTTTTTTTGTCTTCTCATCTTTCTTCTCTAGGATTCAGAGGGATTCAGTCCTGCGGACCTCTGATGTGGAGAGAGGTTCCCTGTCAATTGTGCCACCTCAGTTCCTGGTCTCTGCTGCATTTCACTTTGACTCTCCCCTTTGTCTCTCTTTGGTTGTGTCATCATCTTGCTGCATGAGTCACTTGCACAGGCACTGGCTCACCACGCAGGCAGTTGGCTCACTGCATGTGCACTGGCTCACCTCATGGGCACACTTTCTCTTCTTCTTTCTCACCAGGAGGCCGCAGGGATAGAACCCGCGTCCTCCCATATGGTAGGCGGAGGCCTTATCACTTGAGCCACATTCACTTCCCCCTTTGTCCATTTTTAATTGGGTTCTTTGTCTTTTTAAAAATCCAATCTTAAAAAAGGCCAAGATTTGTACTTGGGGTGATATCTGGTATAGTCAGATTACTACTGTGTGTGCCAGTTTTCTACTCATTGCATTTATTTTTTCCTTCATTTCCCCTTTCTCTGTTTTCTTTCTAAAAAAAAAAAAAAACCCAGCATTTTATGTGATTTACCTACTCACGTAGCAGACTGATTATACTTTTAAAAGCTCCCAGCGGTTGCCCTAGGGTTTTCAATCTTCTGCACTTTTAGCTTGGGTCAAGGCCCGCCTTCTAGAAGCACTGTCCACTTCCCGGGAGGTGCTGGACCGAGAGCACGATGGCTGAGGCTCTCCTTGGTCCCTAGCACTTCCAAAGAACTCTGAGCGCTTTGGGAATCCACCTGAGCCCTGTGGCGAGTCTGTCACTCCCCACCTCGGGGGGGCAGCTCAGTCTCAGACGGGTTGTAGATGTCTGCCAGGTGTGCGTGCGTCCACCTTGAGTGTATGTTCAGCATCTCAGGGTCCACTGGGCGGGCTGCGGACCCCCAGGGCTCACTGTGAGGTGGGCCTGTGCTAAGTACAAGCTCGGAGCCTGCAGGACACCAGGGCGTCCCCTCGTCCTGTGGACTGACCCTCGGGGAGGTGGTGTCGGGAAGGTTCAGGGGTCACTGCCATGTGCCTTGGGATAAGCAGTGTCCTTCCCTGCCCCCAGGGCTCCAGGCCTGAGGCTGAACGTCCTGGGCAAGGGCCCATGACTTTCCTATGTGGGGGCCGACCACACGCGGTCTCATCGTGTCTGTGTGCAACTTCTCATGTATGTCAATGTGTGCACACAGTGCCTTCCCATGTGTGCACCCTCACGTGCCTTCTTGTGTCTGGGTGTGCATGCACCTTCTCATGTCAATGCATGCACATGCCTTCTCATGTGTCAGTGTGCACACATGCATGTGCCTTCTCATGTCCGTGTGCACATGCACATGTCTTCTTGTGTCTGTGTGCACACACACGTGCCTTCTCATGTGTCTGTGTGCACATGCATGTGCTTTCTAGTGTCTGTGTATGCACCTGCCTTCTCATGTCAGTGCACACACGCACCTGCTCGTGTCTGCACATGCACATGCCTTCTTGTGTGTATGTGTGCACAGACATGTGCCTTCTCGTTTGTGTGTGCACCCGCCTTCTCATGTCAGTGTGTGCACACGTACCTTCTCCTGTGCGTCCCTCTGGCCTCTGGGGACATGACAGTCTGTGAGCACCTCTGGTGGCCCTCGGGCTCAGGGTCCCCTGCTGACCATGACGCAGGCGCCCACCTGGCCTCTGCCGCCCCAAACACCAGCGTCACCGGAGGCATGGGGGCTTGTGTGTGGCAGCGTGTCCTGGGGAGACGGCTGCCCTGGGCTCCTCAGCGGCCGATGTCCTGGGCACTCCGGGAATGCGGTCTTTCCCCGAGAGCACGCCGGTCCCTCCAGAGGCCCGGTTCTCGGAGGCCTCCGTCCCCTCTCCCGGCGACCTTCCTAGTGGTTCTGGCACCTTCACCCACTTGACCTGGGCCATCACTTCACGTTTCCAGGAGCCACTGCGACGTGGAACTCCGCTCCGGCAGCTCTTGCCGGGGAATTCAGTCTCAGGAGGGCGCGTGCCCCCTGCCCCCCCAGTGCCCCCAGGCCAGGAGCTGGGCTCCACACGGGGTGTCCCTCAGCTCCCAGGCCCTCCTAGGAAAGGTGCAGGCACTGGGAGAAGGGGCAAACCGGGGCCGGCCGGGTGGGTGGGGCCGGGGCTGTGCCTGCTGTGCCCCACACGTGCCCTTCCGCCCCACAGGAGAACGAGTACCTCCAGGACTGCCTCGACGCCATCCAGCAGGACTTCGTGATTTTTAACCGAGAGAAGTGAGTGCGTGCGCAGGGCGAGGGGGCGCTGGGAGGTGGGCCCTACCGGTGCCGACCCTCCCGCCGCCACGTGGCAGCCACGGGCCTGGGCAGTCTAAGCCTGCCATCTGGGAGGCCGAGCTGGGCCTGTGTGGGCGGGGTCCCTGCACACTCGCGGGGGCGCCCCGTGGAGCTGCTTGGCCCTGAGCTGCGCGCTGGCCAGGAGCTCCCGGGGAAACTCGGGGGATGGCCCTGGCCAGGCCTGGCCCTTGCTCGCCGCCTCCTGCCATTCACTCGTTGATTCACTCGTTCATTCATTCACCAAACCCTCACTGAGGGCCAGGTGCTGCGGGGCAGGAAAGGGCACAGCTGGCCGGCGGCGGGGGGGTAAGATGGGCCTGAGGAGCTAAGGGCACCCGCTCCGTGCAGGGAGGAGGCAGGGCGGGCTTCCTGGGGGAGGTGGTCTTGTGCTCTGGCCTGGAAGGATGGGGGGGTGGGGGTGACAGGAGCGGGGTGTGGGCTAGCCTCTCCTGTGGGTCCCAGGCAGGTGAGGCCACCTTCTGTGGATGCCCCACCCCTGGGCTGGCTTCAATCAAGCTTCCTTTAGTGTCCAGTTGGGCACGACCGAGTTCCACCAGCCCTTTTGCAAGAGCCTTGACCAGCAGGCCTGAGCGAGGGTGTGGGAGGCCAGGTGCCCCGGCAGCTCCCGGGCCCCTTGCTGTACCTGGCATGTCCGCAGCTGGGTCTGCTGTGGCAGGGGTGGGCAGCCTTTGGCCTGTCTCTGGGGCACCTCACCACGTCTCGTGGCACCACGTCTCATGGCACCAGTGAGCAGCAGCCTGTGGCTGCACACGGCCCTTCCCTGTCCCCCCAGGCTGAAGAGGAGCCAAGACCCCTCCAACGAGCTTCTCCCGGCGCCCGGGGCCGAGGCGGAGCCCGGGGCGGATGCGGAGGCAGGGCGCGTGGCCCTGCCCATGTGCGGTGGCCTGTGCCCCTCGGCGGGGAGCAGCTAGGCGGCCGGGGGCGGCGCCCGGAACGGACCCAGCTCTCGGGGGCCTTGGAGCCCGAGTCCGCCAGGAGCGCTGCGGAGGGGACTGGAGGCCCGGATGGACACTGACTGCAGGCCGAGGCCCCGGCTTGGCCGGAGGGACCCACTGCCCGGGCCACGCTTTCCCACGAACAGCCTGACCCTGAGCCGAGCCCGGGCTCTCGTGGGGGCCCCTGACGCACGTCGGGCCTCGGGGCTCTGGACTTCTGCTGTGAGCAGGTGGCAACAAGAGGCCGCGCGTGGGAGGGTGCGGGGCCCCCCCCGGGGGCTGTGGCCGGCTGCTGCGGACGCGGGAGGCCATGGCTGCGCGGGGTGGGCGCCCCGCCCCGTCTCCCTCCTCGCGGGCCCGCACGCCGTCGCTGGCACCTGCGCCCGCGCCACCGGGGTCCAGAGCTTGCCCCGGAGCGGAGCATGGCCGCGGCGGGGGTCTTGCTCAGTTCTTGTACATCAAGGGGAAGGGGCGGGCGGGGGAGGGCCGAGGGCGGGGAGCCGAGTGTTTTCTAGAGAGCCGTCTGCCGTAGGTTTCTGTTTATAGTTTTCACCTCTGAGAATTGCAGTGTAAGAATATCCAGTGCCGGACTCTGTGCATGTGTTTGTGTCCGCGGAGCGGCCCTGCTCACGGCCTGTGGGTCAGGGGCAGCTGGGGGGGTCCCAGTGGCCTGGGGGCGGGTGTGCTGGTTCCCCCTGTCCTGGGAGCCTCCAGGCCGGTGAGGGGGGCGGGGGCAGAGCACAGAGGGGCTTTGGGCAGAGCTGCGGGGGTGGGGGGCCTGGGTGCTGCAGGGGCATGAGAGCTGGGCATTTCCCCTCTGGCTTGTCCCTCACCCAGAATCCCTTGTACTGCTTCCAGAACCTTCTGTTGCTGCCCGAACAGTACTGCTGTGTAAGGGGCCGCCTGCTTCTCTCCTGTGCGCTCACGGCGGCTCTGCACTGGGGGGCTTTGGGGGAGCTGGGCTCTGCCCCCTGCCAGCACTGCCTGCCTAGACCCAGAGCCTTGAACTCCACCCGTCACCCCTCCCCAGCCAGCGGGGACGATGGGCATGAGGCACTGAGCGCTCAAGCAGGGCTGGACTCCCCAGGGGAGAAGGCCCGGGGCCGCCTCTGCTCTGAGCCCACAGGCTGAGCACCGGGCTCTTAGAGGTTGGGCTAAGAAGAGGGACAGCAGGGGGTACCGGGCACCCCCAGACAGGCGGCCCGGGCCCGTGATGGCGTGATGGGGACAGGAGTGGGGAGCGGCCAGAGGCAGGGCCCGGGAAGGAGGGCCTGGGGTCCGTGCGGTTCTGAGACCCCGGGGGCAGCTCCTGGCGGGGCATGGTGCTGCTGCTTGCTGGGTGGGTGGGGATGGAACACGGCGCAGCCCGGGATCCTGCTCTGAGGCCCCTGGGCCAGATGCAGCCCATGGGGCCGAGCGAATCACTGACCAGGTGGGCTCTCTCCAGGGGAGCCTCCTTGGGCCTGATTCAAAGATGGGTGGCCACTCAGGTACCCCGAGACCACAGCAGGGACACTCACGTGGCCCTCCAGGCATGCAGCAGGGGGGCAGCCCCGACCCAGCAGCAGGTGGCTCCAGAGGCCCTGGGGCCTGCTCGTGGGGTCAGCCCTGCACGTGGCACCTCCAGCCCAGGGCGAGCGGCCGCTGACCGTGAGGGCGCCCGAGGGGTGGGGGCGCCCCTGCCCACAGGGCCGCAGCACCCTCTCCACCCTGGACTTCGCCTCTGGGAAGGCCCGGGTGCTGTCGGCGAGTGACCAAACGAATGACAGAGTGAACAGACAGGCCTCTCTGGGCACGGTGGCCCATCTCCACCCTCACAGCCAGCACTGCCCGTCGCCCTCGCCACGGCGACTCCTGCCAGCTAAGGGCCTGCGGGGGAGCTGCAAGCCGGGGGGCTGCGAGCAGGGTGTCTGCGCCAGTGCGCCACCCTGAAGCCGGGCTCCCGCCTTGATGCACCACCTGAGCGCCCGGGCTGACGTCCGGGGGGGGGGGCACCAAGGCAAGGTGAAGATGGGGGCCGGTGCTCTTTTGGGGAGCAGGCCCGATGGGACGGTCGGCTGGCGCCACACCCTTGGACACAGCCCAACGTGCCGTCCACGCTCAGGTCAGCACAGCGGCCAGTGCTGCGGGGCTTGAGCCCTCTGGCCGCCCACCATCTCCCCCAGGCCTCGGGTGCAGCTCACCGTGGTGCCCGGGGCTCCCGCCAGCCTGCGCCTCCAGCTGTCACTCAGCCCCCCCCTCACCCCCCACCTATCCTGGACCCCCCCATCCAGGGGCCGAGTGTGCACGTGTTGTGTCTCCATTTACACTGCAGCTCGAAACCAGTCGCTGTGGGAGGCGGGAGGGTTTGCGCTGCAGGAATAGGCAGATGACGTCCCCTGCGCCCCCTTCTCTCCTGGGGTCAAGGTCCTCCTTCCCCTCCCTGGGAGGGCAGCGGCAGGCCCTGCCTCCCGAGGCCTCCGGCCTGGATGTCAGCGAGTATGATGCAATGCCAGGCTCGGGAAACATGGAGGGGCCACCAGATTGTGCATTGATGCCCCCCCCCCCCAGGGCAGCCCTGGGAAGGCCCAGGAACCCTGGAGGCTCAGGGGCAGAGTGGGAGTGGACGGCAAGCCCAGGCCTCCCACCCCTGTCCTCCACCCTCCACTCAGAGTCCCCTGGCACATGCAGGCCTAGAGCAAGCGCAGCTACCCCGACATGTCCTGGTCCCTGTGCCAGGTGGTCACTGTGGCAGAGGCAAGTGAGGCTCGGGGCAGGGCAGGGGCTTGGGGGTACTCCAGGAAGGTGAGGACGGGGCTGGGTGGATGCCATGCACACCTGCACACAGCTCCAAGGACCCCAGGGCGTGGCCAGGGTCTGCAAGAGGTTGAGGGAGGCCCAAGGCCAGCCTGTGCCCCAGGGCACTGGTGAGGCCCCTGCTGGGTGCTGGGACAGAGCCCCAAGGAGCCCCGCACACCCACTGTGCCTGGTGCCTGGCAGGATGGGTGCCGCAGGCTGGCTGCTCCCCAGCACTGCCTCCCGGGAGTGGAGGCCCCCTGCCCACCCACCCTTCCCACCCCTGGCTGTGTGTCCCTTGGGTGCTGGCTGCCGCGAGGGCCCCATGACATCAGAGCCCCTCCCTGCCCCTTCCCCTGGAGGCTGAAGCAGGCTTGTCGCTGTAGGGCCGTCTCTGGGTGCAGCTTCGCAATCAGTGGGAGCCGGGGCAGGGCGGCAGGGTGTCCCCAGTGGACCAGGAGGAGCCCGCGTGGGGCTGGGGTGTCTGTGCAGGGCGGCTCCAGTGCGCTCGTCTTCGGTGGCCCCTGCGGCCTGCACAGGTTTCTGGCCACAGCTGCCCTCAGGCGCCATCTAATGACCCACTGAGACACACGCTTTGCAAGGAAAGGCAAGCATCTTAGCTAAGGGGCCCGACAATCTCTCCGGAGGTGGCTAGGAAAGCTGAGGTCTGGTCCTTGAAAACGCGGGGCAAACGAGTCCCTGCAAAACGTCCTCTACTTCCCCGAGATCCCTGAAGTTGCAGCAGCTCCGGGAGAGCAGGAGGGCGCGGCTCGCCCCCCCCAGATGGCGGGGCATCGGCCTGCTGGTGCAGTGACGGTGTGGCAGTGACGCAGCGGGCGGGGGCAGCCGAGGCCCCCAGCCGGGGCTTCCAGCGCAGAGCCCACCCCCAGTGCTCCTGGGCACTAAGTGCACTAAGACCCCCGGGGGTGTCCCCAGCCCTGGGGGGGGCGGAGGCTCAGCTTTCCCGCTCAGGCCGAGCGTGTTCAGGCGCCTGGCTCCGGGCTCGGGGCCGCAGTGCCGTCCCCACCCCGCCCAGCCTGCTGGCCCTGGCAGTGACACCCCCACACATCAGCCTTCCAGTCCCCAAGAAGAGCTTCTGAGGGAGGGGGGGTGGGGTAGGGCGAGCGCCTCTCAGCGCCATCGGTTAGGGGAGACGCGCAGAGCCGAGCCGGGCGGTCCCTGCGGGCCGGCCACCCCGGGAGGCCGGCCCTAGGACAGGGAGGTGATGCTGGAGCGGCCGCCGGGCGGCGCCATGATCTTCTGGGCCGTGCGCCTGGCAATGTGGTCGTCAGCCTGGGACCCTGGAGGGAAGGCAGGTGTGGGCGGGGGCGCTCGGCCACGAGGCCAGCCCTGCGGAGCCCCAGGACGCTGGGCATCAGAGGGGGCGGTCCAGTCCCGAGTCCCAAGAAGTAAGCCAGGTGCACGGTCACCTCCGGGTGGCAGGATGGGGCAAGTGGCTGGTCCCACCCAGGGCTTGTCTTGCAGAAGGGACACAGGGCCGGGCACTCCAGTGGGCTCCTGTGTGTGCCCAGTGCTCACAGATAACGGGGTCTGCGGGACAGACGTGGCTAACCCCAAAGGGGGCATCGTCACAGCTGCTTGGGGCAGATGCTGGGGCGGGCAGCACGTCTGGTGGCAGCATCTGCATGGGGGGGCCTGGGCACCCCCACCCTCTCGAGCACAGGCTCTTCTCACCTCTCACAACACCCCAAACGGTCCCCCAGCAGCACCCGTCGCCCCCATGCCCCCAGTGCAGCATCCACTCACCCTCTGGGCCCCCTGGGCCCCACTCACCAGACAGACTGAACCCCGACTGGTGCAGGTTGCGCACAGTGGGCAGGGAGACCTTGCCTGGGCAGGCCACGCGGGCCTGGGCAGCGCCCCCGGGCTTGGCGGGCACCATCGCCTCGTGCACCAGCCCGTCGTACAGGCCACGCGGCACCCCGTGGATCTCCGCCAGCTGCAGGCACAGGGGCCGGGTGTGAGAGGAGGCCGAGGGGCACCACCGGAGAGCGGGGCGCAGAACGGGCGCCCCTCCACCAACGGGGCAGCAGCCGCGCGCACACATGTGCACACACACCTCCCACGCCCGTGAGCACTGTGCCTTCCTATCTTCCATGCCCATGAGCGCTGTGCACACACATCTCCCTCCCTGCACTCGTACCTGTGCACACCCACACACCCCCTGCTCTGCCGCCTGGCAGCCATGGCTGACTGGAGGAGGACTGCAGGGGAGTGCCCCCCTCCCCCAATCCCTGACCTCGGGGCTTGATGGCCCTGAGCTCAGCCCTCCCTGGGTGCGCCCCACGGGCCCCCACCCTGAATGGGGGGCACAGCAGGACCCCCTGAGAAGGAAGCAGGCATAGGGCGTCGAGGCCCACACCCGGGTCTGTGCCAACCTCACCCGCCCAGAGTCTGTCACCCCCCGCACCCACTGGACAGGCCCACCCTGGTACCCAGTGTGTGCCCCCTCCCGACCCTCCAGGGACCCCAGCCCCCTAGACGCTAGGGTAGGGAGTAGAGCACTGTCCTTGATCTTGACGGGCAGTGCCTGTGCAGGGTGGCACAGAGGGAGGAAATGGCGCCCACGCCCCTGCAGGCGGCGGCCCTCCCTGCAGGGGGAGCCCCCGCGATGCCTGCGCCCCATCCTGCCAGGAGCCCTGCGCAGAGCTCGGACACGGGAGCGGCGCGGTGGGTGCGCATGCAAAGCGTGTGGGTGTGTGACGGACGCTGTGATGTGTGCGTGCTGGGCGGGGCTCTCTGGAGGTCCAGTGTCAAGGACAACTCCCTGTGGGCACCCCGGGCAAGAAAGTGACAGGCTCTGCTCTGCTTCCTGACTACCCAGGCCAGGGGCGGGAGCTGGGGGAGGGGCTGGGAGGGCTGGCGGGGGCGGGGCCAGAGGTAGAGCCATGGGCGGGGCTTGGGGCAGGGCTGGCTGGAGGTGGAGCCATGGCAGGGCTGGAGGCGGAGCCAGGGGAAGGGCAGGCCAGGGGCGGAGCCATGGCAGGGCTGGAGGCGGAGCCATGGGCGGGGCTTGGGGCAGGGCTGGCTGGAGGTGGAGCCATGGCAGGGCTGGAGGCGGAGCCAGGGGAAGGGCAGGCCAGGGGCGGATTGGAGGCAGGGCTGGTGCAGGGCAGGGCTGGCTGGAGGTGGAGCCATGGCAGGGCTGGAGGCGGAGCCAGGGGAAGGGCAGGCCAGGGGCGGAGCCATGGCAGGGCTGGAGGCGGAGCCAGGGGCTAGGGGCGTGGCAGGCCACGGGGCCAGGCAGGCCAGGGGGAGGGGCCAGAAAATGGGGGTGGGGCTGGGGCAGCCCATCCCCCCGAAATTCCCGCCCCTGGCCCCAAGAGCACCCCCTACCCCCTCCGCCCCAGCCCACCCCGGCCAGCTCCCCGCCAGGCCCGCACCCTGTTGCGCGCCTTGATTCTCTTGTAGACGAAGTCGGGGAAGGTCTTCCGGGGCACGAAGCGGCCGGCGCCCGGGGTGACGAACAGGTTCCCGTCCTCCAGCACGACCCTGCCCTGACTGATGACCACCACGGGGGCCCCTCGGCACTCGACGCCCTCAAAGATGTTGTACTCCACGTTCTGGGGGGAGAGGAGGTTCCAGCAGCCCTGCGGCCTCGGCCCCACCTGCTGGGCCTCCAGAACATCCCAGAAGGTTCCAGAACCCTAACCGGAGAGGCCTCTTCTCCCCAGCACCCCGGGCCAAGCCCAGGACACGCGAGTTTCTTTGAACAACTGGAGGGAAGCGGATGTGGCTCACACGATTGAGCGCCTGCTTCCCACAAAGGAGGTCCCTAATAAGCAGAAACAAAACTCCACAAACAAGCTAACGAATGAAAACGCCAATTTGGGAGCCGATGTGCCAGCTTCCCGCATCCCCTTGAGGTCCCAGGTTCAACCCTCAGCCCCGACACCTCAAAAAAAAAAAGAGAACAATTCGTAAAGAAATACACGAGCAGGCAGAAAGGGCTAACGGAGCAGGCAGAGTGCGTGAGCGTGAGTGTGGGTCCGCGACAACGCCAGGTGGTGACGGCACGAGGACAGCTCTGGGTGGGTGGAACTGAGAGCAGGCGCCCGTGGTGGCCCTGGCCCAGGTGCTGCTGCCAGACCAGCCGAGCCGCGGGGGCCGCTGCCCTGCCCCAGGCACGGGCCATGCTCACCACCCGGGACCCCCAGCTGCCCTGGGAACCCCAGCCGCCGGGCCTCTGCTGGGGAAGGCCTTTCTCACCAGGTTGTGGCTCTTGGCAGAGATGAGTTTTGAGGCCTTGGGGTTCCAGATGACGAGGTCGGCATCAGAGCCCACAGCCACCCGCCCCTTCCGGGGGTACATGTTGAAGATTTTGGCCGCGTTTGTACTCGTCACAGCAACAAACTCGTTCTCGTCCATTTTCCCAGAGGCCTGAGAAGCAAGAGGAGGGGGCCGTGCTGGGGGGCGGGGGAGGGGGCGCCTGGGGGGCTTTCCGATGACAGGAGGCATTTTGTCTCAGGGCTTGAATTTGGGGGGCCAGCTGGGCACCCCAGCCTCCTGTCCCCCAGGAGGGCACTTCAGTCCAGCTCGGGTCCCATTTCCTCGTGAGCGCTGGGGGGGGGAGTGGAGGTGAGCACTGCGTGACTGTCCCCTCCAGGCCTGGGCTCAGGCCTCGGGCTGGCGAGGACAGAGGGTGCAGGCAGCTGAGGAGGGGCGGGCGGCACAGAGCGAGGTCAGGGAGTCGGGAGGTGCCCGGCAATGCCACAGCGCCCTCGGAGGCCAGTTCTGCTGCGGGCTGACCCAGCACCCAGGCACAGCCTTAAGGAGACCGTAGAATTAGGGGGTGCTCAGGGGCTCTCAGGGTTCCTCCTGAGGGGCTGGACATCCGAGGCACCTGGGCAGCAGGGCCACAGCTGTGACTCCTGCAGGGGCCCCGTCCCCCCGTCTCTACGGGACCTTCCCTTGCTAGTGAAGGGGTCTTTCCCCATAAGCTGGGGTCACCCGGGGGCAGGCAGGGGGCCGTGCCCCATTGGCACCCACCACGCATTTCTCCCACACCACGGCCAGCCGCTCCTCCACGCCGTTGGTGCCCTCGGGGATCAGGGTGAAGTTGTCCTTGCCCACTGCCTTCTGGGCTGTGGTGAAGGTGCAGTGGGCACTGCCGACCACCTGGAGGTCCCCACTGAGAACAACCTGGGCTGAGTGGCCGGCCTCGGCGTGCGGGGGCCATGCGAGGGGCGTCCCGGGCCGCCCGGGAGCAGAGGCCACGCGGCCGTGCAGGAGGCGGCCCGGCCCCTGCCCCCAGCGTGCCCGTCCTCACCTGGACAGCAGCGAGCTGAGGTGGTCCGCGGTGGAGGGGTCTGGGCTGATGGGGGGCGACGTGACGAAGGCCGCGGCCTTGGCCCAGTTCTTGCTCCAGTAGTGTGAGCCGTCGGTGCCCAGGCCGGCGGTCACGGGCTCCCCAAACACGACCACCCCTGCAGCGGGCCGTGAGGGCAAGGCCTCCAGGTAGGGCCCCCCAGCGGCCTCTGCAGGTCTCCCCCCTCCCCAGACCTCCCAGCTGGCCTGAGGACGGAGAGCACCCCCAGACCTGGGCAGGCACCCCCAGTCCTGGCTGCCCAGGAGAACGTCAGTGTGAACGACGGTGGGCAAGAGAAGCCCCCGACTCCTGGGCCTGCTGGGGCCTGTTGTGCAGCCATTTGGGGGGTGCACGGGCACCACACCCCGTGACTGCCAGGCCCCCACCCCTGGCTCCCGGGCCCCGTGTGGGGACTCGGGCGCCTGTGCACCCCCAGGCCTGCACCCCTCGGTGTCCCCGGGGCCCGAGCCCTGGGGTGCCCTCACCTCTGCGCTTGGCCTGGGCCACCATGTCGGCTGCGCCCCGGCTCATCACCTTGGTCACGTAGAGGGGGCAGTTGGCCTGCTTGGCAATGGTGATGGCGCGGAACACGGCCTCGGCCTCCCCCTGCGGGGGCGCACAGGGCCACGTCAGGGTCCGGGCGGGGTGAGAGCTGTGCCTGGGCCCGAGGGTCGGCGTGGGGCCCACCCAGGAGCTCCTGCCCCAGGCCCTGCCATGCTGCCCTCTGGGCCTTGGGTAAAGGCCCTGAGGTGACCTGCGGCCGCGGGAGGACGTGAGCCTGGCTGGGACGGGTCCTCTGAGTCACGCCCCCCAGAGAAGCACACGGCACACAGGCCAGGGCCAGCCCCCAACGTGGGGGGCCATGGGTGACGGCAGTGCGGGCGTGTCCCCGGCAGGTGCACACTCACCTCCTCGGGGTGGCTGAGCACGTGGCCCTCGGGGCCGGTGATGCCAAGCTCCAATAGCTGCTTCTGCTCCTATTGACCGAGAGCAGTGGGGTCAGCCCTGGACGTCAGCTCCACGGCCCCAAGACCCCCTCTTGGAGGCCCCCAATGCAGAACACCGGCACGGCGGACCCTGGGCGTGGCTTCTGATTCACAGTCAAATGCGGAAGGCCTGGCTTGTGGGGCACAACGGCTGGGGGCCTGGGGGGGAGGGGTCATGGGATGCCGGGGTCCCCCGGGTACAGGTTCTGGGGGCACAGGGGGCTGGGGTGCACCCTGCGGAGCCAGGTGGGCGGGCTGCATCTCCACAGCAGTGCTGGTCCTTGGGCAGCACCCTGGCGTCCCCGTGACGCGCGCGCCATCCCCGGGCCTCAGTGCGGTGAGCGTGGGAGTGCACGCCTCGGCCCCACAGCGAGAACCCCGACACTGGCAGAGCCTCCCCGACACGCAGCACCGCTGCCGGGAAGCTGAGGCCAGCCTGACCCACGAGGCTGTGGACCCCCGTGGCCCGGCTCCCACGCCCCCGTGGCCGACCGTGGGGATGCTGTGGATGGCTGAGGGCCGGGGGCCCTGCACTCCTCCGGGGTCCCTCCTGTTGGACTCGGGCCCAGGGGCGCCTGCACCCCGCCCGGGGCCCCTGCAGGGCTTTGAGGAGGTGGTCCAGTGCCAAAGGAAGCGTTCCCCACCCGGGAACAGAGCCCGGCTCCCTGAAGAGGTGCCAGGGCCGCTGGTACAGAGCGGGTGGGTGGCGGGGGTCAGGGGGCAGTGCTGGCAAGCCCCCAGCCTCGGCTCCCCCCGTGGAGGGCACCTGCGTGGGGGTACTTTTGGTAAGCGTGCCCGCCGCACCTCCTCCACGATGTCCCCGTTCTCGGCGTGCACTTGGGCCACGGCTCCCAGGTCTCGCAGGAGGCTGAAGAGCTCGTACATCTGGGGAGGAGATGGCCAAGTCCCGCGCTGTGCCCGCGCCCGCGCCGCACCCGCCCGCCCCGCCCCTGCCCTCACCTGGCCGTCGGTGCACTGGCACCTGTCCTTGTACGCCATGAAGACCAGGAAGGAGTTCACGCCTGCAGAACAGGCAGAGGCTGGGGGCCCGGGGCGCCGGGGGCCGCGCTGCTGCGGGCGGCCTGCCACGGTGCTCCACAGCCGGCGGGGCCAGCCAGGGGGCCGCGGGGGCACCCCTCACCTGGGCACCATCCCCCACTGTGAACCCGTGTCCTCCCCGTGGGCACTTGGGCACTGACCCCCAATGTAGACGTCTCCCAGTGTAGACGTCTGCCACCCACTGTGGGTACCGTCCCCCACTGATGAGACAGGAAACGTGCACAGAGCCGGCGGCCTCCCCAGGCCCGCCTCGGGGTCCAGCTGGGGGACCGCCGCGCCCAGCCAGCGCAGGTGAGCCGGAGGCACCTCACCGCCGCCCCACACCCCGCTCCGCCTGGAAGGGGGCGCACAGCCCTTGGGGCTCACTGCCTGTTGTCTCTGCTGTCTGCAGGAACACAGCCTGGGTGGGGAGTGCTGGGTGACCCTAGCTTCGGCCGTCTAGGGGTCACCTCCCTGCAGGCCTGAGCCCCAGCCCCAAGGGGCAGCCTGGGCGGCTCTGGAGGAGCACAGGGAGTGGCCGAGCCTCAAGAGGGTGAGCCCCCTGCTTCAGGAGGACGCCTGCTGCGGGGAAACCGAGTCTCCACAGCCACATGAGCCACGTCCCAGGTCAGGTGCGGGCTCCCACCCCCGCCTGAGACGCGGCCTGCAGGGCCCAGGCCAATGACCCAAATCTGACCCTTCTGGGGACACTCAGCTGCCCCTGCCCTGATAGCCCATGCCAGATTCAAGCACCACCTGGGCTGGCAAAGCTGCTCCCCAGGGTGAGGCCAGAGGAGAGAGCCCACTCGCCAGCCCACCCCCAGGCAGGGAGGTGAGAGCCCACCTGTGGCCCCCGGGGGGGGAGATGAGGAGCCCACCCCCCAGCCCACCCCCAGGCAGGGAGGTGAGAGCCCACCTGTGGCCCCCAGGGGGGAAGATGAGGAGCCCACCCCCCAGCCCACCCCCAGGCAGGGAGGTGAGGGGCCCACCCACGGCCGGGGGTCCTACATGACAAGGGCTGGGGTGGAAGAACTGTCGCCCTTTAGGAAACAGGGCACCAGAGGAAATGGCCTGTGCTGAGCCCCAGCCTCCTCCGGCCGCGGGGCCGGGAGTGATTGAGCCCCTCCGGCCTCCTCCGGCCTCCTCCGGCCTCTGTGGTGCCCCTGCAGCCGCAAGGCTTCGCCCAGCTCTGCTGACTGCATGCAGCTCTGACTCTGCCCTGCCCCTTCGAGGCTCTAAGCCTTGGGCCAGACTAGCGCCTGTTAATAAGAGCCCGGAGGTAGCCGTCACCTAGGGCAGACCCACCGTAGCTTCCAGGACCGTTTGATTAAAAAATTAAACCTTGTTTATGGACTGGTCTGTTTGAGCAAGGGGCCCCGCGAGGAGGCAGGCTTTACAGCAGTCCCCTGGGAGAACATGCCGCTGCTTTGCCTTCACCCTGGGTAGCCTGTTTCCCAGGACACAGAGAGAAGCGGCTGACGGGCAGGCCCCGTTACCTGTTCGAGGACTGGTACCAGGCCGTGCAAATCCGGGGCATCGACGCCCTCCCTGTCCCGCTCTTCCAAAGCGGCTTCTACCTGGCGTGGGCCGAGGTCCGGCCGGGACCCAGGGTCAGCCCTGCCCGCCCCGCCCCGGCCCCAAGGCCGCCCCTCACCCTTGTCCTTGGCCAGGACCTCAAGCTCCTCCGCGACGCTCTCGTGCCAGCGGGGCACGTCCACGTGAAGGGCATAGTCGCAGCAGGCCATGCCATCGGCTCGCTCCCGCCACTGCTCGTAGGCCGCCAGCAGGCTCACGCCCGCCTCGGGGAACACGTGGTCCACTGTGGGGGGCAGTGCGGTCAGCCAGGCTCCGCCCCACCCGGGCCAGGGGCACCTCCACCCCCCGGGAGGGCTGGTCTCGTTTCCCAAGGGGCCGCAAGGCACGTTTGAGGCGGGCGCTGGGCGGCCGCTGGTTTCTCGAGGGCTCCAGCTCTGCTGGGACCAGCTTCTCCCGTATAGCTGGGTCCCGCCCCGGCCTTCCTCTGAGCAGACTAGCAGGAGGGGGAAAAGGGAAAACGCCTTTCAGACGCCCCCGCTCCCAGACAGACGGCCACTTCCCAGGAGCCTGGGGGCGGCAGAGGGCCTCGGCCCAGGGCATGCATGGAACTGACTGGGCGCAGGCCGCTGTCCATGGTGCTGACCACAGCGGCCCTGCGTGGGCTGGCCCGAGACCTTCCATTGGATCTCCTCGGGAAATCTGGAGGCAGCCAGCCGCCCTGCAGTCTCCTTGCCCTGACCATGGTCCAAGGTGCACATGCTGCTAAGCGCAGCCCCCCACCCGGTGCCCTGGAGCGGTCGGACAGGCAAATGCACCCACACCACAGATACCGGGGAATGCCCCACCCCCATGGCCCCCGAAGCCTCCCATCCACTCAGGCACACCCAGGGGCCTTGGAAGGGGGTACCCTGCCCTCTCTCCAGGCCGTCACAGCTGGGCCTGGCAGGAGGGGAGGGTGAACAGCGGCACAGGGCCAGCATCGCGCCTGCGGACGTTTCTATCTTCATGGTGGCACCTCCCAGGGCTCTGATGCCTCAGCACCAGCGGGTGGCAGGTGGCATCCATCTCTGGGCCACCAGAGGGACAAGCAGGAGCTGCAGCTGGCCTGAAATGGCTCGTTTTCTCCGTCGCTGGTCTCCCTTGCCTTCTCAGTCGAGTAACCCAACTGCACTGTCACTTGGCAATGGTTCAAGGTCACCCGCGGGCATACCCCGCCCTTACCACTGGCGACTGTGGCACCCGATGTGGCCAGGGACCTCTCCCAGCAAGGCCTGCGCGTGATGCATCTAACGGTCAGTACGCCCTGCTGAGCACGGCGCTCCATCCCCGCCGGGCAGGGTCAGCGTGAAAGCAGCAGTTTATAACAGCAGTTATTACTACCGCCATCCTGCATCTAAAAACACAGCCTCTGTCTCTACTCTTGACACAAGCCGGAACTTTCTGGAAACCAAGCTTCAGTGGGGTGAGGTTCAAGGTTGAGCATGTATCTGACCACCCAACCCTTGCCCTTATGGCCTTCGGGGTTCCCCCATCCCAGCCATGGAGACAACCCCTGGGCTGGCACCATTTGCTTCCACAGAAATCCCGCAGCACCCCCGGAGCCGGTCGGGGCGAGCACATCCCAGGATGCGCAAAGGGATAGAGGAGAGAAGTCAAGATCTGCCCTATTAAGACAGAACACGGGAAAGCAGAACTGAGAAAAACAGCACTACGAAAACCCCTTCCTGGAGTGCCACAGCTGGCCAGAGGGCAGAGGGCAGGTGCTCACGTATCATGGTGGTTCCTCCGGCCAAGGCCGCCTTGGTGCCCTGATAGAAGTCGTCGGCCGGGGCCATGCCCAGCACGGGCATCTGCAGCCGCGTGTGCACGTCGATTCCGCCCGGCAGCACCAGCAGGCCGTGGGCCTCGAGCGTCCTGATGCCCCCGGGGACGATGAGGTTTTCCCCAATTTGTCTGAAAGCAACAACGAGAAACCTGCTGGCTGTGGGGGGCCCGGGCCCAACCTGCGTGGACTCCTCTGGCAGCGCTGTGGGGCTGGCAAGAGTGAGTCTGGACTCCTGCCCTTGAGAAAACGGGCACCACGCCAACAGCACTTACCGGGAAACAGCCAAGAGCAACGCGTGCACTCAGTGGCTCCAGGCACATGCCTGTGCAGATGCAGGTCCTCTGTGGGTTTCCACTAAAGTTTGTGTTTGCCACTTGATTGACAGATACAAGCAAAGAAGCTAACAGGTATGGTCAACAAATGCTAGCTAAGCGCCTACTGTGTGTCCAGCACTGCACCACGTGCCAGGACAGACAGACTGACAGCGGGAGCCAGTGTTCTGCTCTCCAAGACCTTACGATCCAACTGGCAAGATGCCGGGCTCCATCAGCAATAACCCGGTGACAGTTTCTAGGGAATGGGGCTTTGGAAAAGGTAAAAAGCGTTTATGCTCAAAGCAGAGGTTGAGTGCCTGGGTCATTTTTGGCAGGAACTTACTTTATCAAGCCGTCTTCCACGTACACGTCGGCATAAAATGACTGGTCATCATTCACAACCCTCCCTCCTTTGATCAGAAGACGGTCACTCTATTGGAAAATAAAAACGCAGATATTTTCTCCCTGTTGATTCCTCAGCAAACACCTCCAGTGCAGCCTTGTCCTCCAGGCTACAGGTGAAACACGGGGACATGATCTGCAGATGTGAAAACCAGCACGAGGCCAGCCCCACCCCACCCGCTGTGCACTCCTCTGAGGACAGGCCCGGGAGGAGAAGAGGAGCTGCCACCCAGGGAAATAGGTGAACGGGGAAGCAGCTTCTCATGCAGACCGAGCAAAGCTGGCCCTGGTGAAAGTGGCCCCATGAAGTGGCTTATATTTGCAGGTGCAAATGTACTGCTTTACTTAAAGCACTGAGCCTGTGGGCAAAGGTGGAGAGGAGCTGTTTGCAGGCAGGTCTCAGAGGGCCTGATTTCCTGCTGCCCCTTCTCCACCCACGCAGCAGGGCTGCGGCTGGGTGCACATTCATATCGGGGTCACTGGGGGCCCATACGGTGCCAGGCTCCCCCGAGCCATACCCCGACAGGCACAGCTCCTACCCCAGGGGGGAAGGAGACACACGCTAACGGGAAAACATGCACACATCACGCGCCGCGACAACCGTGAAGAGGGTAAAGAAGACGGCAAGGCAGAGTGGCAGAGAGGCCGCTTCCGGGACAGAGGTGGGCCTCCGAAGAGGTGAGAGTGGGGGTTCTCGGGCAGGGGGTAGCCCACGCAAAGGCCCTGAGGCAGGAAAGGGCTTGAGTTTATAGATGACACAATAGGAGCCTGAGGGACGGAGATGGGCATAGGCCCAGAGCTGGGCAGGGCTGGGGGTCCCTGGGAGGCAGGGAGTCATGGGGTTCCTGGGGGCTTCCTGCAGCTTTCAAGCGCAGTCTCCCTGGTATTCTAAAGCGATTGCTTTGGCTGCTGTGTGCAAAGCAGATGACGGCGTTTGGCAGTGGAGAGAGGGCCCAAGTTTAGGGGGTTTCTGGGGCTGTCCAGCTGACAGCTAATGGCCAGGATCATGGGAGACAGGTGGCAGGAGTCAGAGCTATGTGGGAAATGAGCGGGGCAGGGCAAGGAAGGAGCCCAGGGATGAGCAGGACTTGCTGATGAAGCTCCAGGGGAAAGCGCGAGGAAGGAGTCAAGGTGCCACCCAGGGCTTTGGTGCATAGCTGGCAGGTCCTCTGAAGACAGGGTCCAGAGCAAGGGCAGCTCTCCTGGTCGCTTCCAGGAGCGCGGAACTGGCAGGGGCGGGGCTGACTCTGCTCAGCGGCCATCAAGCCAGGGCGGGCCACGTCCAGGGACAATGGCCGAGGGTCGGGCAGGACGACAGTGAGATGGAGCAGGTGTCACGCCACGGAGCCTAGCGTGGTGAGGACTCCGTGGAAAAGAAAGGAGATCCAAGGAAAGGCGCCGAGCGGGTACGGGGGGGGGGGGTGCAGGGCACGCGCGCCGCGGCACTGCTGCCGCCACTCTCTTGCTTGAGCCTCAATGTGGCCTTTGAACTGCCCAGGATCTTCCGGGGCTCCGGCCACTTCCCAGGTCCCCAGCGTGGCCCCCAGAGGCCTCGCGAGCGCCCCAGATGGTCTCCTGGCTCTTCATATCATCCAGCGCCGAGAGAATCAAATCTGGCAGTGCAATTAGGAGAACCCCAAAAGGCAGAGGGAATAAGTAGGGGACAGTCTGCTCTTCTTATTGGCATCTTAGTGTTTGGACTGAGTTTTCAAAATCCCATTGATTATGGGTGTGTGTAAACGGTGAGGCAAATTGTGGTTCTTTGGTCTGGCCAAATTTAGCCCTCTACGTTTTTATACAAAGTTAAGAACATTTTTTCCTTACATTTTCATTGGTTGGAAAAAAATCAAAATATTTCCTGACTTGAGAAAATTATTTTAAATTCAAATTGCAGTCTCCATAAACAGTTTCAATGGAGTGCAGCTGGCATGTTGTCTGCTTTCCTGGCTGACCTGAGCCCCTGCAGCAGGGCCCACCCTCCCGCTGGGCTGCAGACCTGCGCTGTGGCCTGGTCTACCATGGCCGTTCCCAGCCAGCCCAGCCCCCACCCCCACGGCGGGCCCCCTGCCCATCACAGCGGCCCTCCTGCCCGTCACAGTGGCCAGCACGTAGGCCCGTGTGGCCTTTCCTCCCACATCCCTCCCATCTCACTCCCGGGGCCTGGTGGCAGCAGAGGACAGCTGCCCAGGGAGGGAGGCCAGTGGTGGCAGAGGACAGTCGGGGAGGGAGGGGGGCTGGTGGCAGCAGGACTCTGGCCGGGGCCTGCAGCTACCCCTCCACACCCTGAACTGCTCCTGGCCACAAGGCCTGGATCGGGGTGAACCTGCCAGCCTTGGAAACCAAGAGGGAGAAGACGCTGGTGGCTGCCAGCTGAGGCCACGGGGCTGGTCAGGATGGGGGCTGGGCCATAAACCCGCTGCCCCTACTCTCTGGCACTGGCCAAGTGCTGCGGCCGACCCGCGGGGCTGGGGTCATGGGAGGGTGGGCTCCTTCCTCCTGGAGTATTTTGGGCAGGAATGGGCGGGTCGGGGCTGCCCCCGTCCAGCAGAGCTCCGGCGCACCCGTCCTGGCTGCAGCCCTGCGCCTGCCCGCGGCTCCTCCCGCGGACCCGAGGGTTTCCGCCCAGGGCCGGGGGACACGCTGACCTCCCCGCACCAGTGCGAGTGGGTGTCGGGGTGCCTACCCCGAGGGCTGGGGCTGCCGGCGCGCACGGCCCGTGACCAGAGAGCGCTCGTGCCCAGCGGCTCCCGGACTCTCGGAGCCTGAGCTTCGCGGGGGGACGGGCCGAGCGGCGGCTCCAGCGCTTTGTTTCGGACAAAGAGCTGCCGAGGCGGGCGCGGGGGCGCGGGGGCGCGGGGGCGCGGGGGCGCGGGGGCGCGGGGGCGCGGGGGCGCGGGGGCGCGGGGGCGCGGGGGCGCGGGGGCGCGGGGGCGCGGGGGCGCGGGGGGCGCGGGGGGCGCGGGGGCGCGGGGGCGCCCGCCGGGTACCGAGGCCTGGCCGCCGGGCTAACAAAGGGCCGAGGCCGGGCCCAGGGCGGGAAGGGCGGGCGGGCGCGCGCCCCTGGGGGAGCGGCCTCTCCTCGGCCTCCCGCGCACGGGGGCTCCGGGCTCGCGGGCAGGACCTGGGCCTGTGCGTCTGGCTCGGTCTAGGGCTCCGGCGCGGCGCTCGCGGCAGGGACCCGGCGGCAGGGGGGCTGGGGGCTGTGGGGCCGCGCGGCCGGGGCGGGCGCGGGCGCGGGCGCGGGCGGAGCGGGGCGGGCTCACCGTGCTGCGCGGGAGGCTCTTCTTGCCGGGGAAGGCCATCCTGCTCCTCGGCAGCGCGGCCTCGGGCCCCGGCGCGGGCGGGCGGCGAGAGCGCGGCGGCGGAGGGGGCGGCGGCGCGAGGCCGAGCGTGTGCGTGGGGGCGCGGGGCGTCCGAGTGCGAGCGTGCGGGGCCGCGCGGCTCCCCTGCCGGCCCCGCCCCGGCCCCGCCCCCACAGCTGCTCGGTGGCGCTCAGGCCCCGCCCCGGTCCGCCGCCCCTCTCCCCTCTTGCCCCGGTCCCGCACAGGAGGGGCGGCCGCACACCCGGATCTCTGCGCTCCAAGGCCCGGGGCGGCGCGGCGGACGCGTGTTGGGCGGAGGCGGCGGGCAGGGTCTCGCGGCGGGTCCCGGCCGTGTGGGGGCGGATTTGGCACCCCGGAAGCGAGGATGGGAGCAGTCGGGGGGGGGGGGGGTCTGGCCCAAGGCCCAGCCGAGGGCGCGTCGCCCACCCGCTGGTGACTGTAGGCTCCCGAGCCGTCGAGCGGGTGGCTCCGGGACTGGACGGTGGGGTCGCCTCTCAGACTTCCCCAGCGCCTGCCCGCCTGGCTGCTCGAAGGCCCGCGGCGCGAAGCTCGGGGCCGGGAAGGAGACGCCGGAGGGACACAAACAGACAGACAGCGAGAGCGAGGAAAGAGGCGACCAGAGCAGGAGCGAGGAGAAGCTGACACAGGCCCCGCCGCGCACCCGCGCGTCCCCTGGGAGGAGCAGGGCAGGAGGGTGGGGAGAGGACCAGCCCGGCCCCGCCCCTCGCCCCAGCCCCCGCGGCCTCCCCAGAGTGGGTGTGGCAGGCAGCTCTGCGGAGTCGGGGCCCGCGCCTCCCTGGGCACGGCCCTGCCGCCCGCGGCCTGGCGCCCTGCAGGCACCACCTGCTGCGGGCCGCGAGCTGGGCCACGTCCCGCCGTCCCCGCGGATTTGCCGCGGACTTGTCGCGGACTTGGGGCCATCTCCGCCGGGCTTGCCAGGTCTCTCCAAGTCGCCGCGCCAAATTGCGGGGCTCACCCGTGCAGGGACCCGGCGGCCGCCGCCCGGCGCGCCCAGCTGCCCGTGGTTTGCTCTCAGAGGTGGCCTTCCGGCAGCAGAAGGTGCCTCCGGGCTTGGGCCGGGCCGTGGGCTGCCTGCGTCCATCACCTCCATGCCCGCGGGCAGGGGCTCCTCGGGCTCCTGCGGTGGGGTCTGCGCACCGCGCGACCTCGCGCCTTCCCGGCCTCTGCCTCGCTGGACCCCGCGGGGAGCTGGCGCTGTCCACGCACCGGGTGCTGAATGCTCCGGGCCTGGCCCGAGGGCGCCCCGGGGACCGGGAAAGCTGGGCTGCTGGCCCTCTGTGCGCCCTGTGAGCACGTGTGGTCTCTGACCTCAGCACAGCTCACGGGAAGAGCGGGCGGGGACGGTGCCAGGAAATTAAGCTCAGGCACGTGTCCAGCCCGCGGGAGACCCACATCCAACGAGAAGGCCCGACTCTGAAACCTGGCAAGTGGGAGGGCCAGGCTGGCAGGAGGTATTGGGAGGAGACGGGAGGGACTAACCCCGGGTGTGGACCAAGGGGCGATGTGCCAACTCCGTCCTGCCTCACAGGGTGAATCTCTTAACCAGAAGACACCGGACCTTTCCTTCTTGTTAGCACAGCCGGCATTTCACAGTGTGGCATCTGACGAGGGCAGGAGCATCACTGCCAAATCCGCACCGACTGGCACAGAGGTCAAGGCGAGCCGCGGTGCTGCCCTCTGCGCTACCTTCTGGTCTCGAAACGGTGGAGACTGCACCCACTGCACACCCTGCTCCCCAGCCTGATCAGTGAAATGCCTCTTTACTCACCCGGGTTGAATCCAGTGCAACAGAAATTTGCTGTCAAATGTTCTAGCTTATTAGCAGAAGTCTTCCACTCTTCTGAATTATTGGAAAGCTTTCCCTTCAGGTTCACATTTGAGAAACAGCTCCTGGAGGAGCCCTCGCCAGGGCTGACCTTAGCTCGAATTTCACAGCCTGCCCCCGGGGCTGTAAATGATTGAGGACCTGGCTGCTAGTTGCCGGGAGACCCCTCCCAGGGGCAGGAGCCTCAGACCCCCTTTCTGGCATGGAAAGAGGCCCTTTGATCAGAGGATAAACGCGGAAGCACCGCGGTGGCTGACAGCTGAAATGGTCACACTTTAATACCTCGTGCGGGGGAGCAACTTTGATATTCTAAGATTTCAAAGTTTTTTATTAAAACTGTACAATAATTTACAAACGAATAAAAATTCTCCGGTATATATCATAGGAATCACGATACAAAAATATGTGTAAAATTTTCTTGCTGATCACCACACAAACCTACGTCAGGCCTGTGGACACGGTCCAGCACTGGACAGTGTCACACATCTGGGACGTGGTTGTCGGGGATTGCTTTGAGAGCACAAACACTGCCTGGCACACTGCTGGGAGGGAACAAGTCCTCACTCGTTTTTGCATAAATTTACAACGAAGCTTTTAAAAAATATAAACAAATATATGATCCAATACATATATTCCCGATATGATATTCCTGAGCCTGAACTTAAATCCATTACTGTGCTAAAACACACAACCCACCTAAAGGTTTCGATGATGGAGTGATGATTAAGTGTTGATTCATGTAAAAATGCTTCCAAACCCACTCTCAGGCCCCCTCTCCTGACTTTGAGTGTAAGGCACGCGGGGTATCCTGGGGGCGGCAGTGCCCCCAGCAACTGGAACTCTGGACTGCACTGTGCACCTGCCGACGGAAGGGACTGCAGCCTGCACGGATTCCTAGTTTAGACGAACACAAGCCTCTGCAGCATCGTTCTGCCATGCGCGGGTGCGAGTACTCTGATAAGCACTATGCTATACAGATGTCCATGTCTCGGTGACACAGGAAAGAGTTGTGGCAGGTTTTTGGGGTCCCTCCCCTGGCCCCATTAGGAGGAGCTAGCCGTCAGAGCCCAAACACTTGCTGGGAATTCAGTCCAGCCCACCAGTTTTGTAGGTTCTAGAAGATGCACTGCTTTGAGAACACTTGAAATCTCAAGTGGCTCACTGGGCCAGCAGGAATTGATGAAAAGGGCTCATACTTGCCTTTCATTTTTTTTAAATCCCAGTCCTTCAGTGCTGGATTTTGTAGTGAGATGAAAAGAAGGTGCATGTGACACATGATAAGTGCCTGACAGCTAAAGAGAGGAATTGACTTTGCAACTAAATCAATGCTTTCAGGAACACAGCAGGGTATGGATGTGGGGTTTGGTACACATCATACTATTTAAAACCTTCTTGGAGCCGTTATCTCTTTCCCGACTGCTTACGTAGAAATGGTTACAGCTTCCTAGCATTGGTATGCATTTACACGCTTCCCTCTCCTGTGTGGTTGGCATGTTTTTAAATTGCAAAACTACGATTAAGTTGCCTTGAGGTGGGTGGGAGGGCATAGAGCGTCTTCCAGATGTATGTACAACAAGCAAAATCACGATGATCCCAAAGAAACATGAAGGGGGTCGATTTGAACTGGTTTCAAATACACAACCTTAGGTGCCACGTGGCCGGCCCGGGCAGCTGCTGTTCTGTGCACACAGTAGGGCCTGAAGCTTCGAGGGGCGTTGATTAAGGCGTGCTTCTAGATGCCTGCATAGTACAGTCCACTCAACTTAGCAGCTCGTCTGCAGCTCCGAGGCGGCTTTTACGGCGAGGATACTGTTTGCCAATCACTTCTGAATACAGTGAATGTGCCAAGAGGATGCAGTCATTAAAACAAGACAGAACTATGCACGGAGGATCAAACCAGCTTTCAGACTTGAGATACATGTCCTGACGTCAGGTTCAGCTCGAGGAGCACGAACTGGCCCAGGATCTTGAACAAGGGAATGAATGACTGTGGATTTAGTGACAGCAGAAGGGGATGCTCCTTCTCAGACAGGTGCACACTCGTGGTGCATTGCCCAGTGGAAATCCTGCGCCCACCAAAGGAGAGCGTAGTGTCTGACCTCAAAAGCTTGTCCCTGATTTCAGCCTGGGGGAGCATCCCTGGTCCGGCATCTGCACTGGAGTTGAGTTTCTTCTGACAAAAATGTAAGATGAACCTGACACGGGACGATGTGGTCCCCTCCGCTCCCCAGCTACCATGTAACACAGCTCACCCTCCTTTTACACAATGTGTACATCACATTCACACCAAGCTGTGTGTCTAAACTACCCAGTGAGCCAACCTCTAGGTGCCTTGGAAGAACTGGAATCCTGTGTGTTGTCTTCGTTTGCACATGCATGCACGCACGCACACACACACCTTGTGAATTCGGCACTGAATGTGACAACCTTAGCACAGGATGTGAGCACAACAGAAGAGCCACCTCCAACCAGTGAGTCGGGTTTTAGCCAAATGACGGAAGGCTTTCCTGGGGCGTGGGCTTCATCGGCTGGCAAGGATGGAAACCACACTGGACACGGGCTTCCTCGATGCGCTGGTTTCTCTCTGAAAAAGCGCAAGAACAAGCACCTTTTAGTGGGGGAAGTTTCCGAGGTGCCTGTGGGGTAAGTATGTATCATGTGGGGGGTTCTGGGGACACACCATAGTCCAGGGCTTTGGTGACGCCCTCCCAGAGGTATTTCCTTGGTGGATCTGGCGCCAACCAGGCTGCCACACTTGAGCCTCCCACTGAGAAGATGCCAACTGCCCTTCCCAAGAGCCCATGAGGCCACTCGGCCCAATCTGTGCTCCTGACGAGGCTATTTGCCTGCACTTCCATCCAACTGTCATTTCTTCTTGTGGCTTAGAAAGGGCTCCTCTCCTGGGTACGGACTTTGCAGGCACACACAGCAGCATCGTTCTGCCCCCATGCTTCCAGTCTTCCCACATCTCTTCTGCTCACTCTCTGTTCCATCCCCACTGGGGAGGTGCTGTCCCCACGCAGTGCCAAGCCCCACCAGAGCGCCTCTGTGTGCAGGCCGAGGCCACTGTCGGCAGAACCACCGGCTGGCAAGGCTGGCCCTCGGCCAGTGCCTGGGAACTTGTTTTTTGAGACATTCCCTCAGTGATAAGCTTGTGCCCGCTGTGCCAGCCTGCCTAGACAGGTTACACAATTTGATTTATGGAGAAGTCTGGGGTGTTAGGTGCAGGAGGTGCCTGTGTGAGTAGCTCCCAGTAAAAGTGGACTCTGAGTCCAGGCAAGAACACTGCCCACACGTGGCCGCGTTTTCGCTGCCGGAGGGAGAGTGTGCTCTGGGTGGCCTTCACAGGAGGCAGAGAACCCCGAAGTCTCCTCCAGACTCCTCCAGACTCAGCCTGTGGGTCTCCCCCTGCCTGTCCCGCCGTGCCCAGCCGTGTGTCCTGACAGAGTCATTAATGGATCTTGGCCTCGGCAGGACCAACTGCTGGGTCCTTGGACCCCTGCGAATGCCCGAGTGTGGGGTGGCTTCGGGGACCCACGGAAGGCCCTGCTGCCGGGGACTGAGGGGGCTGTGAGGGCACAGGATGGTAAGATGCGGTCCCTGGCCTCAGCAGGCCCGCTCGCTCACTCGCTCGGTTGTTCCTGCGTGTCTACCAGGGGACAAGCGCCGCGCTGGCACCGAGGGGTACACAGAGAGCAAGCCGGGCACGGCCCTGCCCAAGGGGCTCCCCGTGGCACTAACAGTTCACGAGGGCAGAATGGGATTCTCAAGTGGGGAGAGCGGGGCGTGGAGGTGCCGGGGCCCCCACTCGGAGCCTAGGGCGCGCGTCTGGTGAACAATTACTCCAGGAGGGCGTGACGTGCCGTGCGTCAGGGTGGAGGCCATGGCTCTGCCTTTCCTTCTGCACGGCTCCTTATGATGCCATCTTTATAGAAAGCTGCTTTGAGGGAGGATGGAAGAGTAGAGCAACCGGTTGATAACCAAAGGCATGGATTTGGCTCATTTCATACCACCAAGATGAAAAGAGCAGGGACAAGAGGATGGCAGGGCCCGTGGGGACCACCACACCGGGCATTTCTAGAAGCCGGCGCCCAGAAGGTGTCAGAGCCCCTGAGAAGTGACACCATCGAAGCCCGCAGAGACGCGGCGCACGGAGCAGGAGCCAGCGTTCGGTCTCTCAGGGCAGCCAGGAACAGCCCTGCCCGCTGGGTTTGTGTCGGGGGTTTCCACGGAGATTCAACTGTTAGGAAACAAACTCTAGGCAAGGGGGGACAAACACCTTCCTTGGAGTCTGAAGAGCCTCGCTTGGATCAGCATCAAGCCAGGTGGCGAGCGCCGCCAGAAAGTTCCACGGCCAACCCGCAGCTTTCCAGAGATGCGTGCAAGGCAAGTACCCCAGGTCCCCATAAGGGGGGAGCTAGGTCACAGCGCCCAGGGGTGCAGGTTCCACAGAACTTCACTCCCTGCACCAAATACCGCCCCCTGCTTCCTGTGCCCCAGCACCCCCCCCCCCCCAGAAAAAAACCCGTGCACAAATACTCCTGCCACCAGGACAGAGGACTCCTGCATCAGCTTACAGGACAGCGAGGAGGGTCTGAAAACACGACCCCTTCCCTCCCAGCTCGGCTTGTCTGAGAAACTTTGACCAAACATCTTCCAACAAAACAGAAACTAGTGGTTTGGGGTAAGGCCGTTTCCTCCCAAAGCTCTGACTTGGGGAAAGCGCAGAAAGGGGGACGGCCTCCTACAGACCCAGGCTTTGTGGGCTTCTAAGGTGGTCTTGGCGCCCACCCTCCAGTCTGGCTCCGGTGCCCACCAGTAGCCAACCTGCCTGGGTCACCCGAGGCCGGCCCCTGCCCAGCTCCCACCGGGGACAGCTGGTGCGGCGCCCGCACGGCCCGGGCGGCCTCTGGTCCACGCGGCCCCGTCCGGGGCCTCCCCGCCCCACCTGACCCTGCACCTGCCTGATGACAGCAGCGGCTCTCAGAGGGCGGGGCAGGGTGCGCGTTGCGCCCAGGACTCCAACCCCCACCCTGATTGGCTGGCCGCGCCCCCAGGAGGCCCCTCTCCAGGGCAGGTGCCACGGGGGGGACACAGCCGCCGTGTGTCTCGAACCCGGGCCGCCTCCACAACGCCCGGGCTGAGCCGCACCGCCACTCGGCCGCGCTGCCTGGCAGCAGCCCCAGCTTCCGCAGCGATTCCAACCCTGGGTTCTAACGGGCGACAGACGCGGGTGGGAAGGGGCTTTGAGGACTTTCAAACCCCTACATTCCAGAGCACAGCCTGAAAGAGACGCCGTTTTAGCTGAGATACAAAGTGGCGTCCCCTTGTGAACACATGACCCAGAAGGGACAGAGCCCCCCACTGACGCCCCTTCCTCACAGGGGGCCAGGACCAGCAGCTCCAATTCTCCTGGGAAGTGTCAGAAATGCAAGTTCCCAGGCCTGCCTGGTCCTGCCGCCAGACCCTCGGGGCTGGGGTCTTCGCTCTCCAGGGGCCTGACCCCCACCTCCCAGCCCGCGGGCTTGCGTTCTGAGACCCCGCCAAATCAGAGGAGCCGGCACCACCCCCCTCCCGGAGAGAAGGGAGCCTGCCCACCCTGCAACCCCGCAGTTCATCAGGAGAGCGCAGAGGGAGACAGGCTGTGCCGCCCTGAGTATGCACACACACATGTACACAAGCACGTGGACACACGCAGATGCACATGGACACACAGGTGAGCGCACACACACACATGGACACACAGGTGAGCGCACGCACACACATGGACACACAGGTGAGCGCACACACACATGGACACACAGGTGAGTGCACACACACACATGGACACACAGGTGAGCGCACACACACGGACACACAGGCGAGCGCACGCATGCACACACATGTGGACACACAGGTGAGCACACGCACGCACACGCATGTGGGCACACAGGTGAGCACACACGCACGAGGACACAGGTGAGCGCACGCACGCACACACATGTGGACACACATGTGAGCACACACACATGTGGACACACAGGTGAGCACACGCACGAGGACACACAGGTGAGCGCACGCACGCACACACATGTGGACACACAGGTGAGCACACACACACACATGCACGTGGACACACAGGTGAGTGCACACACATCCACACATGCACACTCACTGAGCTGCACAGGCCGGTGTACACGCACACGCATGTAGAGGCACAGTTGAGTACACACACACTAGACATACGGGTGAGTGTGCACATGCACATGCAGTGCTCACACACAGGCACGGCTGTGCCACACACAGCCGGGCACAGCCCCCCCCGTGCCCACCCCCTGCCCTTCGCCAGTGCTTGGCGGCCTCCTAGCTGGGCCCAGAAGGCGGCCTGGGGACGCGCAGCCGTCCTCCTGCACCAGCCGGGACGCAAAGCCGTCCTCCACCACGGCCTCTGGCGATGGCATCTCTCATGAGCGGCTTTGCGGTCTTCTAAAAAGGTCCCTAGGGTCTGCCAGCAAAAGCATCCATTATCGCCGCGCCACGACGGCGCCGTCACGGCTCCAGACGCTGCCCAGCCTCAGGCTGCTGAAGAGGATGGGGGGTGGGGGGAGGCGGCGCTCTTGGTTCCAAGCCAATCACTCACTTCCTATCTCAGACTTCGTGCAGAGCAGCTAGACATTTAAGAAACAGCTTAGCCGTAAAGTAAAACCGGATTATAAACAAAGAAAGAAGAACCAGCCACAACCCCAAATTACCTGGACCAGCTTTCGGCTCTACCCCCTAAAGGCAAGGGCTCATCCTGGGGGCCAGCTCCTGGTCTATGCCCCAGGGAAACCAGTGCTCCTGTGTCTACACCCCTGGCACAATCATGTTAGGAGATTTTGCAAGAATGTTCAAGAAATATCGGTCATGAAAATAAACCTGGAAATGTCCCAGTGCCCATCTCGGGGGAGGTACAGTCCCACAGGGCACAGCCTCCAGTGACGCCACAACATGAAGAATCTCGGCCGGATGATGGCAGAGGAAAAGGGAGTCTAAGGGACACGTATAGTGTGACACCTGTAGCGTAAAGACTTAGGACAACTAGGAAAGACGCCCTGTCTGCCGTCGAGTGGTACACGAGGGGCTCTGAACGGGACTCGGGGTCTCCCCGGGGAGGGCAGGCGAGTGTGTGGCTACCAGATGCTTAGACGACAGAAACGTGAGGGAACAAAGCCTCCAGGCCCAGTGCCAGCCGCATGCCATCCTGAGCACCTGCTGTCCAGAACAAAAGGAAGGACATGAGGAGCAGCCAAGGGGAGGGGGCTGCAGGGACGCGCCCACCAGCCCAAAGGAGGCCTTGGGGCGCCGGCTCTGGACGCAGATGCCACACCAGGCTGCTGATGCAAGGATCTAAAGGGCGTTTTACTGGGCAGGGACAGTACATCCCATCGCAGCCCCGTGAGGCTGCATGGACCGGGGACCTGCCTCTGGCGCAGCATCTGGGAGATCCCCCTGCCCTGCCTCACCCCCCCACTTCCTGGGGGCCCCAGAGGAGCAAGATGGCCTCAGAGAGCTGACTGTTCACACGCGGGCAAGCCCTTGCCTTCCAGGAGGAAAACAAACAGCCCGCCTCTTGTTCTGGTTGGTATTCTTTCTAACTATGCACAAAAATTCAGTCAGAACATTCATGATGGGCTGTGATGGGAATAACATCACCGTTGAAAGGAATGAAGCTCCCTCTTCCCAGGGGTGTCCGTGCTTAGAAGCAGCCGCCCCCGATACCCCCCTGACCCGCGTGAGAAGAGGGATCTGAACCCGCCGCCAGTGCATCAAAGGGCTCGGCTCCTGGCCTGAGGCCGGGCCAGGAGCTGTGCCAGGGTTCTGGGGCACCCGGCAGCGCAGCACTGCCCGCCCCGCTCAAGGGGGCTGCTCCCGCTGGGCTGACCCCAGGGCCGCGACTTGGGTCAAAACAGGCAGAAGGGACATTTTAGCATAAGAAGAAAAGGTTTTTAAAATGGGGGTGGAGGAGGCAAAACGAGCAGGGATGGCTAACCATATGCAAAAAAATAAACTTCCTATCCTGCACCATAAACAAAAAATTTCACTGTAAATGAATTGTAGCTGTGAATGTAAACATTAAAAACACTAGAAATGTAACCCCCCGTGCTTCCAGCACGTTTCTAAGTAGCGCCTGACGCAGCTCCGGGACTCTCGGCAGGAATACCCCAAAAGGCAGCCCCCAGCTGGGGGGCTCCAGGTGAGAGAGGAGGGGCTGGGTGGGTCGGGGCGCCCTCGCGTGGCGAGAGGGGGAGCCTCCGGCTCGGTGCTGGGACGCCCCTCCAGGTCACCACTGCGTCCCGACGGACACGGAGGTCCCCAGCCTGCCCGGGCCCAGGGCCTGTGCGCGCCGCGGCTCCTTCGAGGAACACGTGCAACCGCGCTGGGGAGGAGACTGCGGGGAGTCCGCCCTGGGCACCTGCAGGCCCGGGCAGCGTCGTCCTCCTCGCGCGGCCCCCCCTTTCTACCAGCGCTGCGCCCCACGGGGGCCCTTCGAGATCCTGCAGAGCTCGTGGCACTCTGGTGGGGTTGGGTGGGCTGCCAGCCGAGCGGCCCCCAGGCTGGGCTGCCCTTGCCCCCACTGACTGAAAACGGGGCAGCCCAGGCCCCCGAGCTCGAGCCCCAACAGGCGACGGGCTTCCAGTGCCCCCCGGGAAACTGCTCGCAAAGCAGAGCTGTGCCTGGCTCCCCCTCCCCTGCCAGGAAGGACCAGCACAGCCTCCCCGAGCAGATGGGCGGACCCCCAGCAGGGCTCGCTCCCGCGGGCCTGGAGAGCATGTGCACGGGGGTCCCGTCAGCCCCCCCTTCTCAGGAGGCAGCTGGGGGGCACCCACTTTTGGGGATGGCCCTTTACATGCCCCCCAAAGATGGCTCTGCCGTGCTCCCGGCAGGCCCCTCAGGCCCCCCAGGTATGGGGTCCTCGCAGGACAGCACCACGGCTCACCGTACCTGCCGCGCCCTGGCCTGTGACGCTGAGCAGGTGGGGGCCGTGAGAGGCCAAGCCCCAGCCTGTCCTGGGGCCCAGAGACAGGCGGGGGATCCCGGGCAGGTAACCTAATGCCCCTCCCCCCAAGCGGGGGGCCCCACCCTGCTCAGCAGGCAGTGGGGTGCTCTGACCTGGCCGGACCTGCCTCCACAGATCCGGAAGGGCCAACCCGTGGGGAAGCAGCATCACACCCCCCGGAGCCCTGGCCCGTCCCCAACAGACCCGGGGACGGGCCTCAGGGCAGACTGAGAAGCCTCTGCTCCCACTCACCCCCGCTCTCCCCCTCCCCGGCAGCCTGGCCTGGGGCGGCAGCCTCGGCCCCGTGGGGGGCTGGGTCGTCCAGGCAAGAAGCTGCATTCGTTGGAAGTCGTCTAGGAGAAGAAGAACTTTCCGTTTAGCTCACACTGAAGTGGCTTCTAAAGGCAGGAAGGGGGGAGTGCATGTGGCTCAACTGATAGGGTGTCCACCTACCACACGGGAGGTCCGCGGTTCAAACCCCGGGACACTTGGCCCATGTGGTGAGCTGGCCCACGCGCAGTGCTGATGCGCACAAGGAGTGCCCTGCCACGCAGGGGTGTGTCCCACATAGGGGAGCCCCACACGCAAGAAGTGTACCCCGCAAGGAGAGCTGCCCAGCGCAAAAGAAAGTGCAGCCTGCCCAGGAATGGTGCCACACACACGGAGAGCTGACACAGCAAGATGATGCAACAAAAAGAGACAGATTCCCGTGCCGCTGCCAAGAATACAAGCGGACACAGAAGAACACACAGTGAATGGACACAGAGAGCATACAACTTGGGGGGGGGGCAAGGGGGGAGGAAAAAAAGGCAGGAAGGGAGCAGCTCCCGGTGGTGCCCTGGCCCTGGGGCACGGCCCAGGCAGCGCTGGGCTCCCTGCTTCTCCGGGGTGCGCTGTTAACCCTGCGAGCGGCTCCTCAAGATAAGCCAGGGAGCTTTCTTTGGGGGGCATGGGGAGTCTCTGGGGGTGGCAATTAGACATAAGGCCAGACCAAGAGAAGTCGCTGGGGCTGGAGCAACACGCCTTTGAAACACTTTTCGCGCCCGTTGCGGCTCGTCCGCGTCCCCCAAGATGCTCACGGTGGCCCCGAAGGTGCACCTTTGGGGTGCAGACGGGCCGGGAGGCGCACAGCGGGGTCAGCATACACAGAGAAGGGACAGAACACACGGACCCCTCGAGGGCACAGAGCGGGGTCGGGGGGTGGGCACCAGGGCAGAAGTAGATGGGCTGGTGTCCAGCAGGCCCGAGGCCAGTGCTGTCCCCAGTGGGGGCGGGAGGGGCGTTGCCTTACCTGAGAGCCCTGGGCGGGGCCTCCTCCTGTGTCCACAGGACCACGGGGGCATCCGGCACCCTCCCTGGGCTGCTCCGCGTGCAACAGCCGGGGCTCGAGATGGGCCGGCTGCACCACCCTTGGCCGCCTGGCAGCCCGCCGCATGGCCTGCTGCTGGGGCCTCCGGGCCGGGCCGTGCTGGACACCCAGGCTGTGCTGTCGGAGGCGGCCAGGCCGCCCGGACCCCCGGAGCCAGGCTTCCTTCTGGTTGGTTCTGGCCCCCTTGCCTCTCCTGGACCCCTCCTCCGGGTGGGTGTCCAGCCCTCGTGGCCTGGGATGGGGCACGGGCCTGAGAGTCGGCGGGCACAATGTGGCCGAGCCCGTCTCGCTTCCAGAGCAGGCTGTGGGAGGCCCCTGGTCCGTGGGCAAGTGCTCGGGAGCCCTGGGGCCCCGGGGCCCATCGCTGTGCACCGTGGGGTCACGGGAAAACCCTGCTGGGAATGTTCCAGATGCACGCTCTGGTTTCCGTGCATGGGGCCAGCTTCATCTTGGCATCCGGGACGGGCTACACTCTCCTGGACATGGGTTGCGGTCATTTAGGGACCAAGGGAGGCGAGCAGAGAGGAAAGGGGCACGCGCTCCCTCACGGGGCAGCTCCCCCGGCTCGGCGGGGCATGGCAAGGTCCCGGCAGCCACCGGGACAGGGAGCAGCTGCCCACGAGGGCCGCCGTGGCCGGGAGGAAGCTCCGTGCGTGAGGCTGGGTGCTGGCTTGGCTCCGGGGCGCTCGTGGCCCAGGCTCGTCAGAAGGGACAGCCCACCGCCCGCCCCTCTCCCTCTCCTGCCGGGCAGAGGGCCAGTCCTCGGGGACGCGGGGGCTGGAATGCAGGGCCCCGCTTCTCCCCCGGGGCGGCCTCTGCTCTCTGGTCCCCCAGGAGGGAGAGGGTCCGATGCCTCTGGGGCCTGGAAGGAAAGAGAGGAGGGGTCAGCGTGGCCTGTGCGGAGAGGGTGGGAGAGGGGCACCCCGATCCCAGGAGCAGGCCCTGCGCCCCGAGGCCCACTCCCACAGCCATGACTGGGGGGCCACGCGGCTTGTCAGCCAAGCAGCACGGGCTGGCTGCGGGCAGCGTGGCCTCCGCTTTAGAGCGGCCACGGTGTGGCAGTCACATTATCTGCGCAGTACCTACGAATGTGCCTGGCACCTCAGCAAAGTCCACCCCGCTCTGGCCGGGTCTCCAATACGCCCCGAGCCCGCACCGCCCCCCTCCTCCCCAGGAAGGGCAGGGACCACCAGGCGCAGCCACGGCCCCCAGCCTCTGTCCACCCAAACGTCCAGAGGCAGGACAGCCGGCAGGTGCAGAGCGTTCTGTGCAGTCCATTTGCCCCCAGGGGTGGTTCCGCCACTGGGAAGGGGTCTGCTCTCGGGGCTCTCAGGCAGGGCAAGCGCACCCTGCAGGCTCCGGGCTCCGAACCCCCGGCTCCCACGGGTGCCGGCAGATTCTCGACAAGCCTTTGGAGTTCGTGGGTGGTGCCCCAGGGGGCAGGGCAGAACCTTCCGGAAAAACCTGGCCCCGGAGATACTCACCGTGTCGAGGCACCAAGACGAACTATGACCAAAGGATGAAAGCTAAGGAGAAAAATAAGAACAAAAATAAAAACTGAAAAGGAGAGGGGAGGAGGGGCACATGGAGGGAAGAAAGAGAAAGAAGAATTGGTGGCGTTTCTAGGAAGAGATCCCTCACTGTCACAGACAGAACAAGACGCGGCTGTGGCCGAGGGTGGGGGCGTGTTGGGAGGGCCGAGAGGGTCGCCGGGGCCGGGCGCCTATGCTGCTGCCCGGAGCCGGCTCGGGGGACAGGGCGAGCCCTGCGGCCACCTCGCCTCGGCCATGAGATGGGCCAGCGACCAGGGGCCATCCAGGGCTGCCCGGTGAGGACACGGGCCGGCTCGGAATCGGGAAGTCCTGTGGCGGGTGCCGAGCCCCCCGCACGCTCCAGGTCTGCTGGCACAAGGCTGTTTCCTTCTGTGCCGTTCACAGTGATAACGCGCAACCAACCCCCAAAGGGACTGAGCACCTGAGGCCTCATTTTGCTATTCTGGGGGGAGGATGCGGGGCCAGACCAACACGAGAGAAAACCTGGCAACGGCGCAGTTGTTTGGAAATGCAGAGCATTCAGGGTTCAAGAAAACGAATTTTAAAAATCCTAGATTTAATGCAAACAAATGACCTCCCTTGAAGATGGAAAACTAAACGGACGTCCAGTTTTGGGGGGGGGGGGGACAGGGCCGCTGCCGGGGTGGAGCCCTGTGCGCAGCGTGTGGCCCTGGCCCTGCGCGGGGCTGCGTTGCCATCCATGGATCTGCACTTTCGCTGTGGCGACTGCGCGGCCGATGGCGGCAAAGGTCCAGCGGAAGGGGCAGCTCTTGTCGTTTCCAGGAGGGGCGGGGTGCAGGGCGGGGGCCCAGCTGGGTACCAGCACCCGTTTGGACAGGAGCACAGGGGCAGGAGGGACCCCGCCCCTCCCGGCGAGCACAGAGCCTCTGGCTTTTCTTCAGGGTCCCAAGAGCCAAGGACAAGAAGAGGAGGTGGAATCAATGGCCACCCCTGAGCGCTTGGGGAGGGGGTGGAGGGAGACCCAGCCCCGGGATGCTCTGCTCCCAAGAACTGAGAGAATGAGCCGACACTGGAAATCAGGGACTGTCCCCGAACTGCAGAAAAAGGGCCCCCCTGAATCCCAGCAGGCCTGGAGGAAGCAGAGGGCTCCTCCGGCATGCTCTCGCCACCCTGGTGGGCGCACGTGCTGGGCTATCGGGGTGAGCGCCATGGGCGGGGCACCCCGACTCCACACTCGGAACCAGGGGGGTCCAGGCAGGACCCGGCACCCCGCACGGGGCCGTCTGCGCGGCCAGACCCAGCTGAACGCCGGCGCTCAGAGTGCCCGAGACCTGAAACAGCCGCAATAGGGCCCGAAGACAGACTCTCAGGGGACACTTTTCAGAGCGCAGCCCAGTCCGCCCTCCGGGAGCTCAGGGTTCAGACCGGCGTGCTGGTGAGCTCGGAGCACTCCCACGCCTTGGCCAGCCCAGCGCACTGTCCAGCACACTGTATGTCCGGGGAAACCGAGGCCCGAGAAGGGGCCTCCGAGGTCGCAGACCTGCGTAACCGCCAGGGGCGCTCCACCCCAGCTCTCCTGTCCCTGCCCAGAGCTCTACCTTCTGGAAACCTCTTTCCGTCCAGCTCTGCCCTGAACAGTCGGGTGCTTTGCCCCTGTTGCCACACGACAAGCTAAGCCTATTAACTCCACAGAGGCCCGTGTGCGGGGACGTCACCTGCCATTCAGCTAGTGTTCTCTCTTTATCTGGAAGTTCCGTTAACAAGACAAGCCACGAAATTTGCACACATTGTACCTTTTCCTCCAGTTCTTTTATTTGTCTCTTCTGAGCTTCTATTCTTTCTTCTAACTCCTTAATTCTCTGTGAAGTCAAGAGCGAGAATGTCTTTAATAATCAGAGTATTTGGGAAACCAAGCAGGAAAAGGTCTCTCCAGGTTGCCACTTGTTTATCTGTCAACAGATACCTGCCCTCCCCAAACGCACTCGGCCGGAGGGAGTGGCGGCCGGAGGCACGAGCCACGCACAAATCACGGAGGGAAGTTCTTTGCAATTCTCTCCACAAACGCTGTGAAGCCCTTGTCTTTACTTTGACATAAAACGTGACGCCAGTCAGCTGCAAATTGAGCACGTCTGCGCCGCACTTGCCAGCCCCACTTGGGGCCTGGGGCAGCTGAGCTTGGCAGCAGGTGACACCCCTCACCCCAGGCGCCCCGGAAACAAGGGGGGCCCTGGGGGGCCAGCACAGTCCTGGAAACTGTCAACTCCTCGGGTCAGGCACCAAGCCACCAATGCTAATGCCCAGAGTCTCTGACGCGGCCCCCGGGGCCCCTGCATGGAGCGTGTCCAGGCCAGCCTGGCCCAGGCGCGCTGTCTCCCTAGACCTCGAGGCCGGCCAGGCTGCCGGGGTCCCCTCTCCTCCCATCAGAAAGGAACCGGCCTGAGGCCCCAGCGTGCTCTGAGGCAAGGGAAGGCCAGGGTCGGCCCTCAGGCTCACCAGCCTCTGCTCCCCAGAGCACGCCCACAGCATGGGGGGAGGAGGCACGGATGAGAACGGGCAGTCAGGGGGTCCCAAGAGAAGGGGACTGCCCCCTGGAGGCAGCACGGCCCAGGAGGCTGGTCTGGAAGGGCAGGGGTGAAGGGCTGTGAGGCCAGACAAGGAGGTGTGGCCACAGGAGCTCCTGGCCCTGCCACTGGAGGGTGTGCCACCGGAGGCCCTGCCACTGGAAGTCCAGCCACTAGAGGCCCTGTCACTGGAGGCCCTGCCACAGGCTCAGTCTGGCTTGGGGTGGGAGGCCAGCCCGGCCCCACCCCCACTTTTAGGCCCCACTCCTTGGGCCCCTGCCTGCACCCCACCGCGCCCGGCCCCGCCCACCTGTTGGGCCAGCTGCAGCAGCTCCATGCGCTCCCGCAGGATCTGGGCGTCGCGCTCGCGCAGCTCGCTCATGACCTGGCGCTTCCACTGCTCCACGGCGACCTTGAGCTTCTCCCGCTCCTCCTCCGACAGCACCTGGCACACCTTGGCGCCCGCCTCCTGCTGCAGGGCGTCGTGCAGCATGGCCTCCAGCTCCAGGATGTGCTGGCGGGCGGCGGGGCGCGTGAGTGTGGCCACGCCGCACCTGCCGCCTCCCGGGCCCGCCGGGGTCTGCCTACAGCCTGGGCACGGCGACCCCCCCGGCGCCAGCACCCCCGCCCCCACGGGCTTTAGCTCTTCCAGTTCTCTCTTCCAAGTGCGTTTTAAAAGGCAGTGAGACTCTGGTGGGGGCCCTCCTCTACCGTGTTCTTATAATTAGGGGAACGTGGCAGGAAGACATGTGGGGCCAGCCTAGGATGGCAGCCCAGAGGGCGGGGGCACCCGGGAGCAGCCGAGGAAAGGCGAAAGGGGAGGAAGCCAAGGCCCTGCTCGAGCACCCGCAGCCGGTGCGGGTGCAGCTGGGGTTTGCACGGCCCCACCTGGGCTGACACAGAGGACCCCCAGCAGAGGGGGTCCCCAAACATGGCGTGCCCCTAACACCCATGTGTCTGGCCCAATGCGTCTGTGGCCGGGCCCCCAGACACGCTGTGCTGGGACTGAGGCCAGAGATGGAAGTGGCAAATCCCCACCACGGGGGTCTCAGCCCAGCAGGAGAGAAACTGACCAACATTCCCAGAAGGACTGGCAGGGAGTAGACGACCTGCCCCACACCCGCCTGGGGCTCACAGGCAGGGCAAACTGGGCCCAGGAAGAGGGTTTTGAAGGATAAAGAGGATTTTGTCAAGCTCCAAGTAGAGAAACACGATGAGCACGGCCACTGGGCCTGCCAGCAGCCTCACTGTAGCAACATAGCCCAGCATGGAGGGAACCTTTCCTGCACTTTCCCTGGGAGCCGTGATGGGTGGCAGCGGCACCGTGGGGGAAACACCACCAAGTGGGTCCCAAGCCCGTCCTGGCTCACGCCATGCTTGATGCTGATGGGAGCTCACGGCCCTGGAGGGTCCTGTGCCATTCAGGGGAGGAGCATCGTATGCCGGGGAGTAGCATGGCTGTGAGCAGGCCGGGCAGGAGAGGCAGAGGGGGCTGGGCAGGGCAGCGAGGCTGAGCTGGGGAGGGGCAGGTGAGAGCCGAGGGGTGGGGGGCAGAGGAGGGCTCGGGGGCTGCAGAGCAGAGGACGGCCTGGGGACGCCAGCCGACGTCAGGGGCCTGGCTGGGCAGGACGGCAGTACATCTGCATTCACGACACCTGCTGCCAGTCCCCTCGCAGCTTCCTTCTGAGTAGCTAAACTAAAAGCAGGACTGCCCAGCCTCATGGTGTCACGGGCAGTGTGGACCCAGGGCACCCGCCCTGTAGTAAGAGTGAGAAGTATGGACGCTCTTTGCACCGCAAAGGGCCAGTGCAGGTAGGAGGGATCCAGTCTCAGCCCTTGCTGGAGGCCACCTTCCTGTGGGCTGGCCATTGGGCCAGGGCAGACTCCGAGGACAGTGCTCAGGCAGCACAAGCAGGAGCTCACTGAGAGGCTCCCACACGACCACTGCAGGAGCACACACATGGGCTTCATAGAAAACCATATTCATAAATTTAAATAAAAATGGGAGGGCCATTTGTGGCTTCCCAAGGACCAGGTCCCACACCAAGGTTTCATGGGCTACCTCAAACCTCAGCTGGACCTAGACCCAGGTAGGCTGCCCCTAAAGCCTCCTATGACTCACATGGGCTCCCTAGGGCACAGAAATGGACCTTGCTCCTCACCCAGGTTGCCTGATACCAGGGGGAAGGCCGGCTGCTCTTTGTTGTAGCAGTGCACTAGGTCTAGGGCCCCAGCTCCCCTGTGCGAGGACAGCTGCAACCTGAATGCAGGAAGGAGAGCTACCTAGAGGGTGAGGGGAGCCACCTAGGATTGACTTGAGCAGGTCATCAACCTCTCTGTGCTTATTGCCTGGACCAGTGCCTGCTACTGCCACTGTAGGCTCTCACCATCACTGCCGTCATCACCACCATCACCATCACCACCACCATCACTATCACCACCATCACTACCATCATCATCACCATCACCACATTATCACCATCACCACCACCACCACCATCACCACCACCACCACCACTACCATCATCATCACCACCATCAATCACCATCACCACCATCACCACCATTATCACCATCATTACTACCACCATCATCATTGCCATCACCACCATCATGACTACCATGACCATTATCATCACCATCATCTTCATCACCATCATCACCACTACCACAACCATCATCATCAGCACCACCATAACCATCACCATCAGTGCCATCATCACCATCATCACCACCATCAGCACCATCAGCACCGTCATCATGATCATCACAATTATCACCATATCATCACCCTCAGCGGCAGCATCTCCACCATCATCACCACCACCATCATCATGATCATCACAATTATCACATCATCACCCTCATCAGCAGCATCACC
>NC_080678.1:7469925-7487425 GCF_030445035.2 Dasypus novemcinctus
GGAGTGGTAAAGGTTCTTAGAGGGGCCCGGGACCCCTGGGCCTCAGGCTTAGAGTCCGTGGTGTGGCCTCCTTGGGGGGCAGGCCATGGGGCCTATCGGGGACCCCAGCAGCTGGGTGAGGGCCACCAGTGCTGCCCGACCCATTGCCGCTAGCCCACTGAACTCTGACATCGGCAAAAACGACGTAAGCGTGGCAGGAGAGCCACGGCAGTCGGTTTTTAGTGAAGACCAGCCTTAGGACAAAGACAAAGAATAAAAAATGTCTTTTGTATTTACTTGAAGCAAATGAATGATATCAGGTGAAAAATATCTGTCTGTGCTTGTTCAGATTTAAGGCCTACAAATTTGCACCTTATTTCAATTTCCTGCATGCACGGAGGAAGTGCGAATAGCTTATTCAGAGGCAGATTAATGCAAAAGAGCTGAGGGGGCATAAATCTACAGGCAGTGACTTGTACCATCACGTAAGTGTAATGATTATCAAACTGGAATCAGGGCTCAGAGTATCAGCTTAACACAGAGAAAATTTGCTTGATGCGAGAGTATTAAGTCATGCTATAATATATCCATATACTGTGACTAAATTTTATAGTTCATGAAGCATATTAGTATTACACTATATCCTGGTACATTCAAAAGGTGATTTCCATTTAGATGCTCATTTTTCATGAAGATAAATATGACATGAATCATAATTTCCCTGAAGTAAATATTACAAATAATAAAATACTCAGGCAAGCAAGTTGAGGGATGGCGGTAATGGCTTCCATTTGTATGGTAAGTGGCAAACCTCGTGGCCTATCAAGTAACAAATTGAATGTTTAATCTTTCTCCGTGCAGATTGAGGATGGCAAAGTAGCTGTGGTCTCACAACAAATTGAAGCTTCTCTGGCGGCCCACACAGTGTCAGCTCTTTTGCCTGTGGAGGCCAATAGAGGGTGTCAGCAGAGCTTTGTCAAAATACATCATGAGCACGAAGTTGTAAAATTGCAATTTACGACAAGAAGACTTTGGGATAACGGGCAAATCTTAGGCATGCTAAATACACGGCAAATATTTAGAGAAGCTTTGTAAGCAATTTAAATATTGTTAGGGGAAGTTGCCTGGCATCTGGGGAGCATCCCAAGGGTGAAGAAAGAATTGTATCCCATCAAATGGCAAATAGTCTATTCCGAACGATAAAAATATTCTTCAGGTACCGGCTGATAGAATTAAGCTAATTGGTTTAAGGTGGTTGAAAGCCGGGCCAGAAATGAGGCTGGCGGCCGCCGGTCACGCCCGTCGCACCGCCCGTCGCCGTTGCGTTTCCCGCGGTACATCATCTTTGCTGATTTGTCCTCGCCTTTTGGAGTCCCACGTGCCCTCCCCCGGGCTTCGGGGTTCCTGGCGCGGTGACGGCGTGTTTCCGTTGGATCTCCGTGTCATTGGAGCGACAGCGTGCCTGCGCTGCGGCCAGCTCGCCGCCCGGTGTCGTGACACCAGGGCCCGGGGCCGCCGCCACAGTTCAGACGAGACGCCCTTGTACTGTACGTCCGGGGGATGTTCATTTTGTTAAAGGTTCTGTTGTATATTAATTTTAAGTTGCAGTGTCTGCACTACAAGATGACACCACTAGCATTTTGATTAAGGATTTTATACATGAAAAAATTTTCATTATCTGCGTTCCCAGAGCCCTCGCTGGATTGGTTGGCTGCCTGACCCGCAGCTGCGGCTCAGAGCGGCGGGGTAAACGCCTGGGCGTTAAAGTACGACCTGCGCTGTTTTCTCTCTTCTGTGAGCAATTAATGGGGCTTTTTACTCTCGGGGCAGTCGGCAGTCTTCATTGCAACAACCACAAAAACACGCGCCGAAACAGATTGTGCTCGTCTCCTCCCTGCTTTGGGAAAGTGCGGGGTCTGCGCCGTGACTCGGTCATGACTTGGGAGAAGCGGGCGTGGGGCTGGCCTCTCTGTGCACAGGGTCTCTACAGTTTGCATCTTGGCAGCTGGGAGATAGGCATGGGAAGAGAAGGTAAAGGACAGGCCCACTTCAGAACAGACACTGGGGTGTCCTTCCATCTGTTCACCCCTGTCGCTCTCAGCCTTGACTCCTTTAACGTCTGCCCCGCGCGGCGGGCAGGAGGTCCAGTCGTTCCGAGTCACCGGGAGAGTCACCCGCAACTTCTCCTGTCAAGCAGTGAAGGGCAAGGTTAGCCTCCCGGGACTCTGCTGCCGGCCACTTAGCTCCCGGAGTCAAGGCGCAGGCGGGGGGTGGGGGGCCCTGTTAGGACGGAGCCCCCTCCCGGCGCGGGAGCCCTGGGTGTGCTCAGAGCAAGCTCCAGGCTGGGTCCTCACCAGGCACCTGCAGGTTCCCCATCGACGGCGCGGGCGGCGCCCTCTAGTGGTCAGCGGCAGAACTGCGCCCTCCGTCCCTGCAGACCCCCGCTCTTCCTGAGACCCTCCATGGCAGGAGGGCAAAGTGGGGGACAGGGCAGAGTTGCGGGGGGCGCCCTCAGTGGATGCACACGGAGGAAACGTGCGGGCCTGTGGACATCAGGGCTTCGACCGATGCAGAGGTGGCGCCCGGTCCCCTGTGAGTCGGGCGGTCTCTCTCGGGAGGCTGCGCTGGCCCCTGTGGGGGGCGACGGTGACTTCAGGTGACCCTCTCTGCAGGCCGGGCTGGAGTCACGGGGCTGCGGGGGGCGGGGGGCGCTTTCCTTCCCAGGTTCTCCACTGTCCCCACTCCGTCCTGCGCCGGGCCATCTGCAGCGCCACACCACACCGGGGTTTTGATCACTCTCTACCTTTTTGTAATTGCGGAATCATAAAATATTTTAATTTCAAGGTTAGCAATTTTCTCTTGCATACTTAATTTATAATTAGCTGGTTTATAAACCTGTTCTGCGAATATAATTTTACTGTTGCCAAATGTTCTTCATGAATAATTAAGGGCAAATCCCTATTTATCAAATTATTAATATACTTAATGGCCTTGTTTTCATAAACAATGCATCGGAGTTGAATTTAAAGAAACCCTTCTTTGAGGGCTCGGTGCTCGGTTCCCACCGAGGCGACGCCGCTCCCCGAGCCGCCGCACAGAGGGCCACTTGTGGGCTGCCCGTGGCCGGGCCCCTTGGCCCACAAAGGCCCAGGTATCAGTAGCTGGACAAACACAATGGCCATTCACCGGCGGGGCCGGGCCGCCGCGGCCTGGCGAACAATGTTGCCATTTGTTCCGGCGTTTCACCAGGAGCGTTTTTGGAGGAAATGGAACCGATGAAACCGTCCTTTCAGCCTTTAGAGCTATCTCCTGGCGCGTCCTGGCCCTGGAGGGGCCCCGCCTCTCAGAGGGTTCGGACCTAGGTGTGTAAAAAGGGCCCAGGTCACCCTCGAACTCAGAGGCCGGGACCCCGCTGGATTCCGGTCCAGGAGGGCGGACGGGGAGCTGTGGACCCCGCGCCATGGGGAAATGGGAAAGCGCGCCGGGGGGCGGGGCGCGGGGGGCGTGGGAGAACAATGCACCCCGAGGCGCGCGCTCCCCCTCCTTCCTTCAGCTCTCTTAAATTTCATCGAGGACAACCAAACCCTTCTTTCTCTTTGTACCCAAGTTCAGATCATCTTGCCATGGAGAGAAGGTTCCCAGCTGAAGCCATGGAAGTAATAAGCAGAGCTCTGAGGCTTAATGCCGAGCTCGTCCTTTCAAACCGGGCTCGGGGAGGCCACGGGGCGCGGTCTCGGCCCCGCCGTGCGCTTTAGGGCCGGGGCGAGCGTGGGAACCCGCGGTCCCGCGCGCCCGCCCGTCACCGTGGGCCAGGTATACAGTCGGCGCCCGGAGAGGCAGCGTGGGCCGCGGCCCTCACTCCTCGGGCTGGCATGTGCGAGCCCACCGCCCATGTGTGTGACTCGGCGTGTATGATTCATTCCAGAGCAGTTTTAGTCCTCATAAAATATTCATTTTGGTTGTGCAGGGCCCTGTAATTGCCATCTCTCACCCTGAATTATTTATACCTCGCACAGACTGACAAAGCTTTGCCATGCGGCCCTAGATGAATCAGAAACAGGGGCCTTTGCAGCCGACAGCATTATAGTCCCACAAAATATGGCACCCACGTCATTCCGGGCTGCCTCATCTCTAAATCCAGCTTTTCTTGATTTGACATTTTCTTTACTCTTCCATTGTCTTAGGCAGGCAGAAAGGTTGCCTCTTAACTCCAAGCAGCAACCTTTCTTGCTTGCGTTAGAGCCGCTGTGCTTGAGAGAACTAATGTATCTTTATTGCCCTTACTTTTTTATGCTTGGTAACAAGACGGTACTTGGGCTCACTTTGGAGCTATATATTATACATTAGCGATAAAATGATGCAAATAGTCTAGAAGACGACTCAGCCCGAGAGTGGAGATCGGCCCCCATCAGGCTCCTTGTCACAAAAGCAGAAAATGGACGGTGGCCCCGCGGAGTCGGGGCGGCCCTGGGGCTCGGCCACTGGCCCCCGGCCCGGCGAGCACACCTCCGCTTGGCAGGGAGGTGCGCCCGGTGTTTCCCGGTGCTTCTGCCTCCCACCACTAACAGACCTCCTGGTCAGGGGACTCGCGGGCACCTGGCTCTGTGCCTCTCTCTCCCCCTCTCTCTGTGTCCTTCTGTTTCTTCCTTTCTCTATTCTCTCTTTCCCTCTTCTTTGTCTCTCTCACTCTTTCTCTGTCTTCTCTCACGCGCTCGTGCACACACCACGAGGACCCGGCAGTTGGGAAGTCAGAGTGCAGGCCACTGCCACCCCATGGAGCTGTTTGGGGAGCGTGTGCTCACGAGAAGTGGGTGCCCCGTGGACTAGCTCCACCCCTGCACGGCCCCTTTAAACCAGGGAGCAGAGAGGACACCCACCCTGGATTTCGGCAGACTTTGTGCCCGCGTGGGGACGATGGTGCCTGTGGAAGTCCCTGGGCGCGGGGGGCTCCGGAAGCGGCCGTTTGGAATGCGCCGGAACCCCTGGCTGCCCGGCCGCCCGGGGCCCAGGACGGGGCCGACCGCGCGGGGAGCACCTTGGGCCTTCCCGCAGCCACAGAGAACCATTAATTTACGGCCGCTGGCTCATCAACAAAGGGCGGTGGGCAGGGCAGGCCGGCTGCTGCTCCGAGTAATGGATGGCCCGGACACGCACCGCTCGTGTATTTGTTGACACGAAGGAGTAATGCAGTTAAGGTTTTGCACACATGTGCCCCTCATTAAGCTGCATTACCTGCATTAAAACTAATAATTGCCACTCAGAGCTGTGCTCCCATTAATCATTTATAATGTTTTAATAAGTTTTTAATCATGGCCTAAAAGCCTGGAAAGCCGGGCAGAGGCAGGTTCCACGCTGGTGTCCCGCGTGCGCGCGCAGGCTCGATTTAAAATGTGATTTTTAAAAATTAATAATTCAACCTACAGAGTTGCTGCTGCTTCATTAAGCGAGCCGGCGTGGATGGGGGACATGTACCCGGAGTAGGCAAAGAGGAGCCCGGTTTTTCCCACGTTGGGGGGGATCCCTCGTGTCTGTTCCGAGGAGGCCTTCCGTGGACAGCGGAAGCAGGGGCGGCAGGAAACGGGCACGCGCCGCCTCCAGCCCCCTGACGCCGTGCGGCGTGCATGGCGGGAGGGGTCTGAGAGCCCCAGGTTCGGGTGCGCGCAGGCTCTTCATCTCGCACAACCTGCAAAAGTCTCCCCTGGAGCGGGCAACAAGTCAGTGGGGGTGCATTTGATGCGAGCCAAGTGGTGCTGGCATTTTTCTTAAATAAGGAGCTCCGTGATCAGAGCTGGCAAATAGAGCAGTGTCCAGAGGGAGTGAGGAAGCTGTTTTAATGAGCCCGCAGCGAAAGACAAAATACAGAGTGATTGGCAGGGCGAGTGATCTGCTTGGGAAATAATGTCAATGCCGCCTCGCCCATTAGAAACAGAGAAATAGGTAAGGGGGGCGGGAGGGGCAGGCCCTCGAAGCGGGCGCCCTGGCGCAGAGGCGGCGCGCTTCACGCTGCTCTCGTGCGGCGCGGTTGACTTCTTTTAAACAGATAACCTTATCAAAACTATCAGGAAATATCAGGAACAGCGAAAATACTAACTAGAACACTGACAGCGGCCCGGGGAGGGCAGGCGGCGGCGCGCACGGCTCCGGGGCGTAGCCGCACTCGCGTCTCCCCAGGTGTTCACTTCTCTGCGCCCACGGAAACCCACCCCCCCAAAGTTGAAGGCAAGAAATCCAGGTTCCCCCGCCCGGAAGCGGCTCTCGACCGGGGCCAGCCAAGCCTGGCGGATCTCTTTGGCATCGTTTTCCTGGGACACGCGTCGCGAAGTGCCTCCTGCGGCCGCTGCTGAAATTTTGGTGACAAGGAAGACCGTGATGGCAGAAATGGAGCGCAAGGCCCCGTGCGGGGACGGCGGGGCCGAGAGCGGCTCCGGACCGGCAAGGGTTAATTTTCTAAACCTAATAATGTTCGATAGCGAGGTATTTGTCAGGAGATAAAGAAGTGATAGAATCTGGGAAGTGGGTCCCTTGGCGATTGTAGTACAAATATTGTTAATGCGGGTTGGTTACTACCGCGCAGGAAAGTAAAATAGCTCGCGTCCACTGGAGACGGAATCTGCTACACTCAAGCCAGAGCCCGCAGACAAAGGCCAGTAATTGTTGAACCGCGAGTCAAGCCGTGGATCTTCTCCAGCGCTCCTACGTCTGCATTTACACGGAGGGGAGCGGTGGGCGTGGGGGCCCCCCCGGGAAGACCAGGACTGGGTGGGGGCTGGGGAGGGGGGCCAGCGACCCCAGGCCCCTCGCTGGGGAGGGGGAGCCCCTGACGGGACATCCGGCCCAGCTGTGAAAGCTCCCGGCTGTCCCCCTCTGCCCCCTTCCCTATGACGTCACGTAGCTCCAACCAGTATATGAGACCCATAACTTGAAATGGGTGAGAATTTAATAAGGCCGGCGTTGGAGCAATTTGTCATGGCATATTTGAAGAATAAATCAGACTAATGGAGCAGATTTCTCCCTCCCGTACGGCCTTCAGGACCGGGGGGGGGGGGGCCTGGGGATGGGCGTTGGCGGGAGGTGGGGGACGAGAGGGTCCCCGGCGTTTTGGAAATCCAATGCGTATTGACCCGGGCGCTGTCGCGGCGCGGGCCTCTGATGTCAGCAGAACGCGGCCTTGTGTGGGGACTGCTCGTTACAGGGCTGGGAGGGAAGCACATTGTCTGTGAAGCGCCCGAGCCCGATCGGCTAGGATGGCTCAGTAATCGATACTCCCGCGACTGATGGCCGGGCTCGCGCACACCGCAGCTGCGGCCACTGCTTTCAGGGACTTCCCAGTAATTAGCCGAGCGCCGAGGCACTCCACTGGCCTCCTCCTGGCGGGCGGAGAGGCTCTCAAAGGCGCTCTCTCTCCACTGGACTCTTAACTCTTTCATTTCAGCTGCACAAGGAGGGCGCAGCCTGCGGCGTCGTCCCCGCGCCCCGGCTCTGGGCGCCCCCTGGGTGGCCGGTGACTTGGCGCGTGTTGTCAGAATGGAGGTGAACCTGACGTAAAATGACCCCTTTGAGAGGATTCTGAGGTCGTTAGGAACTGTCACCGTGTTTGGTGGCCATCCCCAAGACCGAGTCCCAAAGCGTTTTCATCGCCCCAAAGGAAGCCCTGTACCCCTCAAAGCACTTGCCCCCCCATACCGTCCCTGGCTAATGCTGGGGGAGGGGCTTTCCACTGTGTTTTCTGGTTGGTTTTCTTTACTCACTTCTTTGTTAAGGTTCTCGGGCATGAAGATGCTCCTAGCTTTGCGTTCTGGATTCAGCAGCTAAAATCGTGAGGGCTCGGTCTGGGACGGGAGTCCCTGCAGCCCCTGGCGGGCCCCCAGGGCTGCCATCGCTATGATTTGCACAAGGACCCTTTGGGTCTTCTGAGGCTGATCCGTTGGCACCGGCCTGCTGCTGGTTACAAGCTCTGCCCTGAAGCTGGCAGGTGCGCCTTCCGCCCCCACCGGGGATGCCGGCTCTTTCAGGCTCCGCTGGGATCCCCCTGGCAGCCCTAACTGAGGGCCAGAAGAGAGGGCCTGCGGGCAGGGGCTGGGGCCCTTTCCTTGGCGCGTGGCCGCGCGGCCACTCAGCGAACCGAGTGGCTCTCTATCTGGCCGGGCGTGGTCACACCTTGCGGCACTGGCCAAGGTGAGCCTGGGAACCATCCCCCACTGGACAGAGGTTAGAACCAAGCCCCCACCCGGGGCGCCCGAGAGCCGGGTGACCCCACACCAGTGTGCGCAGCACGCAGGGGGCGAGGCCTCGGAGCCGCCGGTTTCCTTCCTCTCCTCCGTCGCCAGGGCGCGCAGGCCAGACCTGCTGCCCCTTGAAGGAGACCAGCTCCTTCTTTGACCAGTGGAAGGGAGTCCTTGCTGCGGGGTGAGTGGCTCGGGCTAGGTGAGAAGCGGCAGCGGCAGGGCAGGCGGCGAGCAGGAGTTGTATTAATTACCTCACGCTCGCTGGCAAGATCATTTTATCCGCAACTTGGCCACTTTTGACCAAAGCGGCCAAGTTCTCGGGTGCGTGGGGGTGTGAGATGAAGTGCTTCTCATCAGCTTCTCTCTGACACACCAAATTCATTCCTTATGTAATTGATAATGGCCTTGGCCAATTATTTCCCACATTACAATACACAGAGGCCCCCTTTACAGGTTTTGCAGGGCTGTAATTAGCTATGCTAATATCTCCTTTATTGGCCCTAATACTGTGCGACACCTTTTGCCATCCTGAAAGCCACTAGAGCCCCATGTCCTGTCAGGACCGCTGATTATTGAGAAGGATAGCTTTAATCAAACATAATTGCAGTTAATTTTTCTCTCCTGCTCTCTGTTGCCAGCATCTAATGCCACGGACTCCTTGATATTCCATTAAATTACAATTAAACAGCCTCCTTTGTTTTTGATTGTCCTGAGCAACGCCACAAAGTTCTGTAGCCGCTTAAAGGAGGGCTGTTTGGTCCTAATTGCCTGCTAGCTCACAAAGGGCCAATTTACACAATACCCATGTAGAATTTAAACCGTTCATAATGTAATGGATATTACACAGGAGCCTAACACTACAATTAAAATGATTTTCATCAGATAGAGAAGCTCTGGCTAATCAGCTTCATAAAAGTAAATATAAATGAACTAATTCATAGCTTAAACACACAGAAATTGAGCAGACTTCGAAATTAGTTACTGCGGCGGGGCCTTGTCCCTTACCGCGTGGTGCGGACTGGGTCCTGGAATAGCAGGTGACCCCGTGACTCGTTCCCAGCTCAGCTTCCAGCATCCCCCCGCCCCCTCGGCGCTGCTGTCGGCATGGAGTTGTCTGCAGGGCGCTGACACGGAGTACGGTGATGGCCAAACTTTTGGCTCCCCGCATCGGGCATGCGCCTGCGCGTTGTCCCTGTGGAAATCGTGGCCTTGGAATAGAATGTCTAGCCGCCACTCAGGACATCAATTGCTGGAACCAAGAGCTTCTGGACCCCCCCCCACCCCATCCCCCCCCCCCCGGCACCCCCCACTCCCACCCTGGAGCAATGGGCCTCTGTCAGTCTCCCCTGGGGCGCACGCCAGCTGCGGCGGCTCTCTGGAGCCCAGTGGTGGCGTCCACGCGGCCTTCTTTCCTAAGCCCTGCCGACGGTGAAAGAGGAAACCTGACCTCCACAGTCACGGGAGCCCACCTCCTACCCCTCTCCCAGCTCCTGAGAACTTTCCGGGATTTCGTAAACTGTTTCCGAGTGGAATATTGCAGGGGAGTCGCTTGTGATGTGCAGCAGTTTATCTTCAGCTGCTGTCTTCCCCTCCTGCCTGGGAGAAACAAGTAAATAAAGCCCATATTTCAAGCTTGATTTACTCTGGTACCTACTGTGAAAGATGATGACTCTTTAGGGAAATAAAGACGGGGTCAGGGAATTAGTGTACATAATGGTCATTTTGATGATGGGCCAACAGTTGCAATGAGAGACACACTGTACACAATTAAGCATAATGTACTAATGACAGGTTAGAATTTTTATCGCCTCTTTGCGATCGAGCTGCAAATCCATGTTTAGCAGTAATAAAGAGTTTATTGGTGCTAAAGGCAAAGATTTTCTGACATAGGAAAGATTTTTCCTTTCATAACAAGAGTATTAAATCCTTTGTGTACCAGAGCCTGGAAGTGAGATATGTAAAGTGGTTGTCAGATATTTCTTAGGAAAAAGCCAATTAAAGGGTAATTGAGTAAAGGATGAGAATTACCGTTTGACTTCACATGTCGGGCATTCGATTTTCTCACCCCCTCCCCAAACGTCCTAATAGCGCATCTCACTGAGCACTTCTTGGTTAGAGGCACACAGTTGCCCGTTATCTAACTGCGGGTGGCAGCGGTGGCCGTGCCCTGGCTGGACCCTGCCCCTGCACTCTTGAGGAGGACGTCACCACTGGCGGGGCAGGAAGTGAGCGAAAGGCTGCTGCTTCCTGCCCACTGTCCAGTGCCACGGGAGCCAGGCTGCCGGCGGCTGTGGGGCCCGAACCTGCACTGCCCGAGTCAAGCCTACAATGTACGGCTGGGATCCTGGAGGGGTCCAGCGCCCAGTGTGGCCCCACACCCCTCTGCTAGTGACTGTCCCACTAGTGTGGCCAGCTCATCGAGGCCCTCCTAGGGCCACACTGTTTGGGAATGCCTCAGACCTGCTCCCTTTCGTGCAGGCGAAAAGGCGAGCTGAAAAGACCCCGAGGATGGGCGAAGGAGCCTCCTCTGGAGGAAAAGAAAAAAAACCCTTCCAATCCCAGGAAAGCTCCCGCGACCTGGTACCTGCAGGTCCCGCGGCCTCCGGCCAGCGCCTGCTCGCGAGATTAGGCCGGTGGTAATGCACAGCCTAATTGCACCGGGTGGCTCTCCCCGAGGTGGAAACCTAATTGCCTGACAGGACGATAACTTTGTGGCGCCCTCACCTTGTTAGGCCCCTTCTGAGGCGGTGCGGCTGCAGTCTGGCTGCAGGTGTGCCTCATTTACCTCTCCACCGAATGCACGGAGTTTAATTGCACGCTGGTTGTTAGGAAAAATTGGTCGGTGGAATACTAAGTGCCTGGCTGCACGCTGGCGGCAGATGGGGTGAGGAATTCTTGGGAGCTGAGTGTAAAGGTGAGGCGAGCCAGGAGAAGGTGTCGAGGTGGGCCTCCTGTAGCAAGGCCCCGGGTGGGTAAGGCAGCTGAGCCGGGCGGCCGCGCTCGGAGTCACCTGGACTGCGGAGCTCGCGAGGGCCGGGCCTCTGGCCTCGGAGACTTTTCCATTTTGTGGAATTGTTCCAGGAAGGAACACTGAACATAAGCCTGAGCTCAGTGAGCTCCTGGGACCCTGTAAACCCCAGGCCTGGCTCTCCCTGGAACGAAGTGGGGGGGTGTGTGGGGCCCCAGTGCGGCTGGACGGTGGGCACAGGCCCCTAAAGGGGGTGGCTGCGGCGTCGCGGGGCCCCTCCTTGGCCGCCTCAAGTTGAGGCAGCGGTCGGACGGGGGCGAGACCCCCTGCTTGCCCCGTGGCTGGAGTGGCGGTCTGGTTTCCCCATGCGTCCAGATGGTAAGCGGGGGCTTCTGCCTTTGTCCCGGAGCACGTGGGGAGGGCGGAGACAGCAGGATAATGTCACCCGAGGCCTCTGAACCCGCCTGCCTCAAAACTCAATGGCAAGATTTGGCGGGAAACAGACGTGGCCCCCGTGGGACCCCCCACCCCCAGCCCTGGGTGGTGCCTGCTCTCTGCCCAGAGGGCAGCAGACCCTTTCGTGGCCCTGCCCAGAACCCCCAGCTAATCCCTCGAGAGCATCTGTGGCCCTTGGCCCCCCCTCCCCTCCCAAATCCTTCCTCTCCTTAAGAGCTGACCCTGTTGTAACTTTTAAAGTCTTTTAACAAGAGTGTTTGCCTAGGCAGGGCTGCCCTCTGAGGTTAGGGCTGCCAGAGGGAAGAGAGGACACCCAGTTCAGTTTGATTTTTGGATAAATCATGACGTTATTGGCATGCTTTGAAAGAGCCCTGCACTAAAAATGATTTTTTTTTTAATCTGAAATTCAAATTTAGCTAGGCTAAATTCACTTGCCGAAGCTGGCAGCCCTGTCTGGGGTGGACGTTACCCCCATATTAACGGCAGGTTGTGCAAAGACCCAGGCAAGAGATGGCAAAAGTCACAATTGTTATAAAACTTGCAAATCGAAAATATCAAAAACATTAGGGCAGACCCAAGTCACGACCCTCCACACATGAAGTTTTACGCTGCCCTCGGTGTCAGGCAGACCTGCTCCCTGCTCTCTTGGCGTTTTCTCCCATTGACACATCCTACCCCTCCCCTCCCTGTCCCCATTCAAGATTTCTTTTAAAAAGCTTGGGTGTTGTCTGATAAACCTAACAAGTATCCATTTTTGTATTTTATAGATTCTTTCTAAAGTTTTTCCTCAAGTGCAATCAGAACTGTTTGAAGAATGCAGGCAACCCTCGAGATATGCGAAGATTCCAGGTACACCCTTAAGGCCCGCGCACCACGGTCCTGACTGTTCATGGGAAATTTGAATTCTCTGAGTTGGAGATGGTTAGAAAAGAGTCTTTGGTCCTTCAGGTGCTTGGGAGAAAACCAGAAGTGGCTCGTGTGGGAAAGAATGTAAATCAAATGCCTTAAAAATGATCAGGTCTCTTCGGCACCCCAAGTCATCGAGTCCAGTGGTGAACCACCACAAACTAAATTCCCCGCTGAAAATAGGACCTGAGCTTTTATTTATTGATTTCTTGCTTATTTTATTTATATATTTATTTTTTACATTTTAAAACAGTTTGTTTTTTAATTTAAAGAACATTTTTTGTTTTTTTTCCCCCCATTATTTTTTGTTTTCATAGGATCTAAGCTTTTGCTCCTCTTCCAAGGTGTGCCTCTGAGGGTGGGCACGCCCCTGGGACTTGCCACGTTGGGGGCCAAATGGCCTGAAAAGAGAGGGGCAGAGCGTGGGAGGTTAAATGGGCCCCTCTGACGCTCAGGCCTGGGGAGTCCGTCAGGAGTGCTTCCAGTGGCCCTGAGAGTATTTTGAAACCAAGTCCTCCTAACATTAGGGGTCTCCAACTCGGCCCCCGTTTGCCCACCAGTACCCGCCAGTTGACCTTGGCATGACTGGCGCTGGGAGCCCGTACTGCCGACGTTCTAGGGCTTTCTTTGGTTCCAGCCTTTGGAATCCTCACACACCCTGTCGGCTCTGATCCAGTCCTTGGGCTCTTCTCAGCAAGCGAGCCGTACCTGCTTCAGGCCCCGTGCAAATCCCACAGCCTTGCCCTAGCTGGAGACTCGCTTCCTTTCATGCCTGACGGTGACGCTGGGTTCCTGGACCTGGCCTAATTCCTGTTTCAGGGTTTCCTATGAAGGAGAGAGGCCAAGAGCTGGCTGGGTTCTGGGATAAATGGTAGACTTGGGGATTTTCTTGCCTTTGTCAATGACGAGGATGCGATCAGTGGGGGAGAAGGGTGCTGTGCACCGGGGATAGAGTATTTTGCTACTTTTAATTGTAAAAACATTTGGGTAGAGGCACAAAGATGCTCCGAAGCTACCTGCCAGAGGAGAATTTGGCCGAAGTGGAGACCAGCCGAAGACCCCGAGGCCTGCTAGTTCGGAAGAGTCACCAAATGTGTCTTACTTGGGATTGAGACTTTTGTATCATCAAACTAGCGCAAAGTGTTTTTCAGAAGTTGCACGTAAGGTTGCGCCCTTTAGCAAAACGTGACGTCTGTCTCCAGGCCCAAGCAGGCAATCAGAGAGGCCGGGGGTCTCTGGGGTCGACATCAGTAACGCTCTCTAGCTGGGGAAAATGCTTCTTCCAAACAGCTGGACCTCGCGTCCATTTTTCATGCATCTTGGCTTCACAAGGCATTGGTGATATTGATCCACCTAAGCGGAGCGGAAGGTCACAGCTGGACCAAGTGCCTGCGTCCTCTTTTGTCTTGCTGGTGAGTGAGCGAATCATCAGTCACAACCAGTCTTGGGTCAGCCCTGGAGCCCGCAGTTACCAGAAGGGCTTCCTCCAGTCTGTTTAGCTAATCTCCCTGCCTCTCAGAAGGTTTATGTGGACTTAGGTGGACATCAGGGCTTACCCAGTCTTTCCACCTGGTTTCCCAGTCTCAGCACCTTCCCACAGGTGGACTGCAGGGCTGGCACACCCAGGAGACAAGACCGCAGCTCATCTGCTTCCTTTTTAGGGAACTGCACCGTTTTCCGCGCTGCCCAACTTATATATAGATGATGGAGCAGAGACGGTGCCTTTTTTGTGTTTATTTTTACCTGTTTTTGTTTCTTTAACATGTCATGATCTAGGAAACTTAAAAGAGGATTGGGTTGGAAAGCTGCTGTGGCTCAATCAGATGAGCTCCTGTCTACCATATGGGAGGTCCTCGGTTTGTGTCCCTCGGCCTCCTCGTGAAGGCAGGCTCGCCTGCAAGTGCCATGTAGCACCACCTGGCCCGCAAGCGCCACGGAGAGCCGACTCAGCAAGGTGACATAACAAAAAAAAGGGAGAAAAGCAAAAAAAACCACAGAAGAGCACGCAGCAAATGGACACAGAGAGCAGACAGCAAGCAAGCTGCAAGGGGGGAGGGGAAATAAAATAAACAAACAGAAGAACGCACAGTGAATGGACACAGAGAGCAGACAGCATGCAAAAAAAAAAAAAAAAAAGCCATGGCGGGGGATATAAAATAAAAAGGACTGGGTTACGGGTCTTTGCAGACCTCATTTGGCACCGGGGCCTGTGGATGGACTGCTGGGCTGGTGCTTGGGTGACCCGGAGCAGCTCCTTGGTCCCCCAGGCCACGGTAACTGGACCCACTAGTGGCGTGGGTCCTGGTGCAAGGCGCCACCCCAGCCACTGCCCCACCAAGGCTCCAAAGGGCAATCCCAGTGGCTGCCTTATGGGTGGCAGCGAAGAAAGAAGAGGTGGAAACTGGGCCAGCAGACATGGATGGTGGCACCTTGCATACCTCCAGGTGCCGCTCGGCCTGTGCGCGTTGGCACCTCCACCGCCTCGGCCTTGCTCCAAGGGCGCGACCCATCCAGGAGGCGGCTCTGACGGGGAGCACTGGAGGTTGTAGTGTGCCCTGCCCCAGCCCCCCAGTTTTTTGTTTAAAAAATCCATTATTCACCAACGCCTTCACATCTAGGTTTGCAGCTTGGGCTTTTCACAGTTGACCTTGTCTGGAATGCTTGAACGGGTCCAGAACAAGAAGGAAAGGTGGACGCTGCCTGGGACCCCCACCAGCCCCCCACCCACCTCCTCCAGCTGCACGTTTCTCTGGAGGGCTGCGGTACACGGGGTGGGTGCTGGCCCCCACCTTGGCCGCAGATTCCTGGCTGAGTCGGCCCCAACCGTGGCCGACCTGCAGGCGTCCTTCATCCCAGACTCCAGGAATCCTGCTGGGAGGCCTGTGGGAACCCCACGGCCCAGCGTGGCCATCCCAGCGATTCCGGGGATGAGGTGCCACGTGGCCCCACCTCTGTGGAGGGGAGCCTCGAGTTAGCTCTGCAGCTTCCTGTTTCCTCGGCCCCTGTCAGTGTGCCCTTTCTGGGATCATGCCATGGAGTCACCTGGGAAGGTGGCTGGGTCCCGAGGTGGCCCTGGGGGGGCTGCGCATTCCTTTTCCACTCCCACTGAGCAGCAGCTGGGAGCGCGGGGAGGCCGTATCCATCATCTCCTCCCCGGCCCTGTTCTGAACCTGGACTTAAGAATGGGGGCCTTTCACTCAAAAAGAAAGGAGGAAATTCCAGTGGCATACCAGGGTCAATAGCCATCACTGTGAACTTGAGAAAGAAGACTTTTCCTGGATTGGAAACACTTTCACTATTCATATTCAACTGTGTCTTTTCAGATGCAAAGAAGTTCATTATCAGACATTAAATGTAATTGTAAAATTGACCCCGAGATCCTTTGCGGATAGAATTTGGGTCCTAGGAGTGCCTCTGATTTATGAGACCTTTTTTTTTTTGGCAGCTGAATCCTCACAACTCTTCACGGGAGGACAGTCTCAAGTGAACATATTTTAATTAGATAAACTATCTGATCAATATGTGAGCAGATCAATCAAAACAGCAGCTTTAGAATGCCTGGCTAGAGGGGTGTTTCTGCAGCTAATGGCCAGCAGAATATTCCTCTGAACTGAATTCACTTGTTAGCAGAAAAGGAGAATCAGCTGTAATGAGTGTAGCTTTTAAAGAGAGGTAATTTTGAGTCGAAACCAAACCGTACCCCCCGCCCAACACACAACCACTTGTCAAAAAAGCTGTGAGTGCCCTTCACGCTGGGGGGATTTCCAGGAATCCAATGCTGTTTCCTTTTGTTCTGCCACAGTTAGGGCTTCTCCTGCCTCGCGGTAGCGCGTTTTCCTTTGCCAACCCCGTTTTCAAACCGCCTTCGTCTCCGCAGGTTGTCGTGTCTACAACAGTCAACGTGGACGGGCACGTGCTGGCGGTGTCCGACAATATGTTTGTGCACAACAATTCCAAACACGGGAGACGGGCCCGCCGCCTCGACCCGTCAGAAGGTACGGCTCCTTCTTATCTGGAAAATGGTAGGCACACGCTACATGTCCTTTTTTTTTTTCCTTTTTAAAGTTTCAATGCTTCTTTTCCTTTGCACCATCCTCTTGGGTCACGTCGCGTTGCCACGGCTGGGTCCACGCATGGGCCCTCCCTGCCTTCAGCCACAGTGGAGGAGGGGGACACGCTGCCCCTCGCCCTGGCCGAGGAGCGGCTTCCCGACTCGCCTCACCTGCCTTGGCCGCCATGTCTTGGTTGGTTGGCTGGGTTCTCGACTTTGTTTTGCATACAGCATTTCTTGCGGTGTTTTTATTTATTTGGTTTTCTTTGGACCCGGCCTTAAGCCCCCATCCTGAGGCTCATTCCCAGACAGTGTGTGCGTGTCTCAGTGGGGGTCTGCCAAGCTGGTGCAGTGGGCTAAGAGAGCCTGTCATTTCCTGCCCCTGGATGGGGGGGGGCGTGTGTGAGGGGGCGCAGGGGGCGAAGAAACAGACAAGCCAGCAGAACACATTTTCACCAAATGCTCGCAAGCAACTGAGTTTGTGTTTTTGCTTAATAAAAGAGAAGAGTTTGGGTGAGAGCGATAACTCTCGGGCCTTTATTCAGAATTCTGAAAAACCAAGCCCCTCATTCCACGTCCTGCCTCACGCCTCTCACAGTACCTGAAATCGAGCACATCCCCTTTCAAATAAGATCCATCTTCCTCTATAAAATATTTCATAAGCATCAACGAGATCCTGACCAACCTGAGTGGAGAAAGCAGTGCGCTTTTTTTTTTTTAAGAAGTGAATCGCAAACAAAACAGCATGGTTAAATCTCTTGGAGCAAATAGCCCATAAAACTAAATGGTTTTAAGACAAATCCCCTCTACTGAGGTCGTGCCTTCGAGAGCCCCACACGAGGTAGACAGACGCACGCTCGGGAAAGTGAATGAAGCGTGTGCAGATTATCAGAATGAAATATGATTCAGGCTCAA